>NC_064283.1:26322647-26448494 GCF_019186545.1 Solanum stenotomum
AAAAAAACAAAAGGAATCCCCACATTTGCATTTTCTTTATTAAAACAAAATAATCTGCATATAAAATAATATGTAGAATTTATGAATTAAATTAATTAACAATTGACAATAAAATAAAAAGAGTAAACACTTACGGTTTTGGAAAAATAAATAAAAATAAAAAGAACTTAACTACTTCTGAGGTCTCCTTTTTAAATTTATTTTTTTTAAAATGATAGTTATCCAAATTAGTATCCGAACATCTAAGTTTTTTAAATTTGAATAATAATTTGATTTTGTGTAGTCTTATTTTATGAATTTATATTTGTTTAATTAAATGAAAATTATTTTACGTTACAAGTTTGAACTAGAGAGGAGTGTGCTAATAGGTTGCAATATATTTTGCAAATTATATTAATATTTTTACTAAAGTTGGAGTTATTATTTTTAATGCTAAATTCAAATCCGGTCTATAAATTTTAAATTTAATTAATTAACACAAATATCAATCTAACACACACCACATATGCTATTATTAATTTTCATTATACAATGAAAAATAGAAGTTAGAAAAATGTGTGATCTCTTTAAAGGATAAAGTTTTATTAGCATAAACTATTAATATAAAATCAAAACATTATATATGATTGCACCTGCAATTTTAAAACTCAATAATAATTCATATGAATTATTTTTAAATTAAAAAATTTATTCATTTTTAAATATTCGTGCAACGCGCAAGTACGTATACTAATTTTATAAAGCCATAATAAAGGTATAGTTGCACTATGTATTAAAAGGGAATTATTAATTTCCATTTGTCTGCATTTTATTGTTTTTCTAGTAATTTTCCATTCACTAATCAACATAACAAAAAATTCTCTCAAAAAATATCCCTTAATTTCTATTGTTTGATCAAAGACCATTACAAAGTTTAGAATATTGTCCACAAATATCAGTATTCATCACTGATAATGAATAGGGTACCTTTCGCACTGCCAATAGACCTAATAGCAACTACGAAAACAAGATCAGATTGTCTTGCAGCTTATAAAGATCGACGTAGTCGCTCATAGAAACATATCTATCCAAATAAAGAATAGATGAGTATCTCTGTGTATAAAGATAAATATAGGAATCCATTTAGATCTTGATTGGCTATTTCCATATTTTTTATTTTTTCTGATTGATGGCCTTTATTTTGTACAACAGGTTTTCATTTTCAATCTTAATGCAGGAGCGGAAAGCCACTTGACTATAAAAAAAATCATCATTTTATTACTTGCTAGGGCGGAAGGTAGACGAGTGAGCAGAGCCAATGAAAGAGGAAAGCCTGTCATAAAGCAGTCGACTAGAAGTAGAAGATTATTGGCCTGAGCGAAGAGGACCTCGCATGTGTTTAGGTTTGTTAGAGAAGGTGATTTGACCCGAATAAATCATGAACTTCTGGGCAGTACAACTTGGAAAATTTTGCATTAAAAGTGGAGAAGGCTTTGGTATCAATTTCAAAATTGACATAATATGATACTGATTTTGATAAACTCTAATTTACAATCTACACCGCAAAAAAATGTCCAATAGCTTTTGCTATTCCTGGAAAAAAAATATAACGAACAGTTGATATAACAATAATGATAGGGAAAATACAAAGAAGAAGCTAATAAAGGAAAAGACCTGCCAAGAATGATGAGCTCAGAAATTTGTTCTCATCCATTGAATAACTTCCTGAATGGCCCGTCCTTGCGATCTTTTGCAGCTTCTGTCAACGCGAGGAATCTCTTAAAGCCTGTGGTAGCTGCACCTCTTCCAAGAGCAGCTGCTCTTGTCAGCACATCTTCTCTTGAAGTGATAGCCCCAGGTGATGCTGCAGCATTAGTTATGACTGGTGCTATTGAGGTGTTCGGGGCAGATGAAGGGGCCATAATGGTCGGCTGAGATATGCCTGACCCACGTTTGTTGAAGTCATCCAGTATGCTCTGCTGATCAGCTTTTTTCAGGCCCTGCATTCAAATTTTAATTTTGGTCTTATGCTCTTAATGGATAAAAACATCCAGCAAACTGCTTGTCTCATAGAAACCTCAGAAATAACAATTTAGATTTAGAAAATCCGGAGAATAAAATGAATAGCAGAACCTTAAGCTCCAAAAGACGCTGAAACTCTGTCAGTGTTCCCTCTGGCAGCAGCGCACAGTATGTATCCGCCACAGAATCTATTGGAGACAGTATGACCTATTTAAATAAAGAAAACTCAGTATACTATCCAGAGGAAGGAATACAAGAGCCTTGCTTCAGACTATAA
This sequence comes from Solanum stenotomum, assembly GCF_019186545.1. Classification (NCBI taxonomy): domain Eukaryota; kingdom Viridiplantae; phylum Streptophyta; class Magnoliopsida; order Solanales; family Solanaceae; genus Solanum; species Solanum stenotomum. The sequence goes on from NC_064283.1 coordinate 26,324,926, forward strand.
TTCATCAATCAGACAATCGCTGACCTTCAATAATGCTTCTGCTTTGCTCATCTCACGACTGACAAATTTTGAATAGCTAGCAGCTCCTGCTGTCTGTTCAAAATGAAGTTCAAAAACGTTTAAGCCAATGATCTTGTTTTAAACTATTATACCAACAGCATCAAGAAACTTAGCAAGAAAGCTTTTACTGGAGGCAATAACTACAAGAAGACGAACTCAGTGCACAAAATACCAGTGACAAAGGAGAAGACTTCATGCGAAGGATTTAGAGATATTATAACTGCTTTTTCTGTAACAGTATAGTTTCATATTCATCAGGACACTGAATATTTCAAATGAGCAACAGTCATGTTGGCCTATTTTTCTTTCAAGGATCAATCATTTTCAGTTGCAGCTATGAGCCACTTTATTTCATCAAAACTACAAATTACTTCAGGAATGAAGTGCAAATATGTGGTTGCCCCAAAGTATAGAAATGGAAATGTTAAATAGAATGACAGTGATAGGGACAAAATGTCAGTATAAAATTTAATAAAACAGACCAAACCAAAAAGAAAAGAGAAAGAAGTTTACACACTTCTGAAATGCTTGCAATCTTACTTGTTTTCCCAGAGAAGGAATTTCCAGCAAAATAGTCTTTACCGCTTGTGTATCCAAAAGCATCTGTGCAATGATGTTGTGCCAGTTAAATTAAAACTACATTAAGATGATCACCATTTTATAAGCTACATGGATCTGACACCGCAACTCTTAGTAAGCCGTTCACTAGTGAACTCAAGCGGCTCCAATAGTAGGAGGGCCAGCTTGGCTCACTCAGTCAAGATTTATGTTGATGAGAAAAATGGAAAAACTGAAGTCACAGTAGATCAAGATTAACAGTACCTGCTGTGCTCCAGTCTCTGATATCTGTTTGCATTTGAAGATATTGTGATAGAACCGTGGACCAAGAGATGACGCAAGCTGCACAATGATGAAAACATGAGTTCAATATTTGAGAAGTGATGCAGAGATCAGATACTTACACAGATAAGGCCTTATATTTTTTTAATTAAAAAGAATTGTCTGAAAATAAAAACTATTTTCACCTTATCCAGGAAGAATTGGAAGTAAATAGGAGACAGAAGGCTTCCAAGCACTGGAATGCTACTGGTAAGGATCAAATTTATGCCATTGACATAGCTGCAGTAAAATTTACAAGTTTTGAAGAAATCATCACAAGAACTTCTGTTTGAAGATGGCATTGTATGACATAGTTAACATACTCTGACTGATCACCAACACTTTCGAGAGTACTCCATGGAACCCGAGTCATTGCAGCCATTTCAGAGTCAAACTTTGTTTCTATTCCATGCACTAATGTAATCAATGATTTTGTAATAACTGCTGAAAATTCATCCTGAAAATGGATTTAAATGATAAAGCCATGACACCACATAAGAGAATTTATGAATCGAACCATTAGAACAAGTTCTACCTGTACTTCAGACATATCCACTCTATCCGCAAATTGAGCATCAATCAGTTTTGACACATTATCTGCTAATTCTCCGCACTGCTAACACGATAAAATGGAGTTTGGCGTGAGTTTGAGGAGACGGCAGAAAAGAAAATGGCAATATTTGGGAATTTCTCTCTGAATTTTTATGACAACAGTTCCTCATCACCTTAGGTTATAGTTTAAACTTCAGTAACCCTTACCAACTAAAAAATGCACTAAAGAGGGTCACATAGTTCTGCACCTTTTTCCATCATTGGTTAAAGGAATTCCAACTTAGCACACAGAACTGGATATGTTACTAAATTTAATACCTAAATCACCCATACAAGGAGAGAAGTGAGAACTGACCGTTTTGTGACAATACTCTGCAGTATTTACTATGTAGCAAATAACCCTTTCATCCTTGTCCGAAGTCTGGAGAAAATATTTCATTGGTATCAAGTGGGGAATTAGTAACAGAAAAAGATAGCCAAGCTTCCAGGTGATAATTGACACTATACCTTAATCTGTCCTTCGATTCCTGTGGCAGCTGCAACAATTCCTGTACCACCCTTTGGCAATCTAGCGAAAAGTTTTGTAGCATAAGCTTTAAGAACTTTTTGAAATGCCTATTACAAAGAGATCAACAGTATTAGTTCATGTAGGCCCATTGCCTAGCTCACTGATCCTGAAGTGTAAAGCCTCTGCACTCATAGATCAGTTTTGGGTCGTTACGTACATGAATATATTATAGAAGTCTTGTAAATTTCTGCAAATGAATGACATAAGGTGTCATTCAAAGTTAGAAAGGCAAAGGTTCTAACCCTTTGTTACTAAGGTGAGTCACTATCAAATGCTGCCATCTGACATCTCATTTGTATGTCAAAATGGATCCACTCTCCTCATCAAAACCATAATTTAGGAGTTGACAAGAGCTCCCTTCTTTTATTATGAACTTCTTTAATCAAATTTCACAACCTCAAGAAAGTATACTAGGCCAAGAAGCAAACATTATCATATAATCTAGAAAAAGCACCTTAAAGAGGTTAAACAATGTCTGGTTTCTCGTCAAAGCACTGCATCGCTTCAAACTCCTCCTGATGATTACAAAGACCTAAGCAAAAAAGGCAACAAGCTAGTGAGATCAGAACAGGTGAGATAAAATCTAATTACCATATAACTCACACTACAATTTTTAAGCATCTTCTTGACTCAATATTAGAGCCTTAGAACATCATCTTCATCTGGAATGAAGTATTCCTCTTGTTGAGGGAATTAGAAGTGATTAACGAGTTGACCCGTAAGGTCAAACCTCATAATATATCCATGTTAACTAAGCATTGTTTAGTTATTATTATTACTATTATTACTGATCTATTTGTTTTCTTTGGAGTTTGATGCGTCGACCTCTGTTCATTATGATTGATCTGTAAAATCGTTGCCATCTATATTGCAATGCTTATTTGCTGTTCATATTGTTTCAGGGTTTGACTGATTAGCACAAGGGGAAAGGTTGTTTAAAAGATGACAGAATAGAGTAGAGCAATGGTCGAAAATACAAAAGCTCGAGAGATAAACACCAACAGCGTTACCAAAAGCAAAATTCTCACACTAACAAATGATGAACGGTCAGGTTACCCAACATCCAATAATGTACAATTTATGCAATCATATTGGCTCTATAGATTATGCAATGTTTCCGCAACCATATCTGCTCGACTGATGATGCAGCATTTGATGATATAGGAGCTCAATAAAATATAAAAATAATCCCAAAAAATTGTTCGAGTTTCCCTGATGGTCCCCTGATGCAGACCTACAGAAATATCGAATACTTTACCTTAATGCTGCTAGACAAAATATTAGTCTGACTTCCCTCCTCAATTTCCCATGTCTCTTCCTAGGTATGAGACACAAGTTTTTAATCAGTAGGGGAGATCTACATAAAGAGAAGTAAAACAATGAACATTTATGCTATTGACGCTTGTACCAGCATTTCCTTTTCCAAACTATCCATAAGAGTCTTCTCTTCCAGCTCTATATAAACCGACAAGTGAGGTTCAAAGCACGATGAGATAATCCCTCGGAAATTGAACTGACATGAAACAAAACATAATATCATTCACCTGCCTGTAAACCGTAGAAAAACAAGACTGGAAGAATAATGTTTAATGTGTAGAAAGCAGAACAAGAAAATTTTGGCAAGACTACTAAGTCACCATGCTAGCAGAGCACCAAGTGATGTTCCATAATGACCTGTCCATATAAATGTAATTTTAGAGATCTATGCATGCACTGAAAGCACGGCTGCCTTCATCACAGCAACTTGTATGCAGTAAAAATGTTACTGTACTAGATTTTTCCATCTCAGAATTGAAGCAATTTTCTGAAATCAGCAGCTCTTGTAGCAGGTTAAGACTCAACTTATTAAATTTTGACTATAAAAATGTGTTCAGGAAAATTATCGAAAATCTTGTGCAGAATGCAAATATGATTAATGAAAGGAAGGATTCTCCTTCACCATATCAAAACTCTACAGTAACAGTCCAAGTAGTTCATCCCTCCCATAAATCATCAGGAATGTGACAGAAAATAGAGATGGAGATAATCATGCATCTGAGTCTAACAAAATCCTAGTATCGCAATCTCCTTGATTCGAGGGCTGAAGCAACGTATTTCTCGAGCGCAGGATGTTGTGGACCTTCCGTATTAGCTAAGCGGGTAAGAGAGAAAAAACACCACCAATAACCCATATTTCAAGAAAGTAGAAAATACATCAGTATTAGCTAAGCGGGTAAAAGAGAAGAAGCACCACCAATAACCAATATTTCAAGAAAGTAGAAAATACATACACCAGCTCCCGGCACTGATGAATCTTTTTGTCCATCTTGTTCCTGACAAGACACACAAGGCAATATAAACGACTGTACAAACTAGCATTATCAGATCTACCTTGGCATGATGTTACAACTAAAGAAAGAATCTCAGATACATACTTCATGTTGACTACCATCATGAGCAGCAAGCTTTTTCTCATACTTTTTCCGAATGTCTAAAACTGTCTGACTCTTGTTTCCACTCCTTTCTGTTTCTTCATTGTCATCTACAGCATCTTTACTGCGGGTTCCACCACCAAATTTCTCTGCCAACTCCTCTTCAAATTCCAAAGTGCGCTGTAGAGCCTAGAAGTGCACCCACAAGAATTTCCAAACAATACAGTGAAAATCAACATGAAGACAAACGTTGATGTACAATAATATGAAGAAGATAAAGCAGTGAAGTTGGTTTTTCAGCTTCCTAAGTGAACATAAAGACAGATATTGATGGATAAATAATATGAAAAAGCTAAAACAGTGAAGTTGCCTTTTCAACATCCAATCAAAAGTAATTTTCTTCTGAGTGGTGACAAAGAGAACTTTACAAAAGGGAAGAGAAACAGGTATCGGTGCGTCTGTACTTTATACTTAAGTTTATGAATGGCTGAGGCAGTTGTTGATTGATAGACAAGTGAAGATTTGGTAGAGCATAAGGAGTAAAGTAAATATCCAAGGAAATTTATCATAAACTATCATCTTTTAGTTTTCTGAAGGTTTGGTAATGTGTGGTAGGAATGATTAGTCCATTTAGTAAAAAGAGTCAAAAGTTCATTTATCTCAGGCATCACACTAAATAACACCGTTTTTCATCATTCTGATATGTTATACTCAAGCCGAAGGTCCTCTGGAAACAGTTTCCTTATCTCCATGAGGTAGGGGTATGGTCTGCGTACACTCTACCCTCCCCAGACCCCACTTGTCGGATTTCACTGGGTATGTTGTTGTTGTATCACATTAAATAACAAAGAAGGACTTGAAGAATACAAAAGAGTTAAGAAGTGACAAAGGCAATCAAAAAAGGCATAGGCAAAGTATTTAAAACAACTTGTTTCAACAGCTAGGGATGTGGGAGGGGGACGAGAGTATTAATTATACTGAAAGCAAAAAGATTCTAAAACTTTTGACCAGTGACCATGGAAGTTCATCTGGAAGACTAAGGCCCCTGACAAAGTCTTATGTTTTTCTTGACTTGTAGCAAGAGAAGCATGTCTCACTCAAGCAAACTTAAGAAGGGGATTTCATCTATGCTCTAGATGTTGTATGTATGGTGCAGCCAGAGAAAAACAATAGCCATCTGTTTCTACATTGTCCTATAACTGGACAATTGTGGCAACTTTTTTTTGAACTTGGTAAGACTTGGGATGGTCTATGCCAGCAACAAGATGTGAATTATTGAAGTGCTGGAACTATAATGGTGGTGCAGTGAAACAAAAGAAGTGGAAACTTGTCCCAGCTTGTATATTGTGGACAATTTAGAAGGAGAGGAACTACAGAATTTTTGAAGACAAAAGCAATCATGTGCAGAAAGTCAAGATAAACTCTATTCTTTTGTTTCATTTTTGGAGTAAAGAAAACTATGTAGAGGAGACTGAATCACTAGTTGATATGATAGGTTCCTTGTGAAGCAGTAGTCCAAAGCATGGTTGGGTTTTTGTAATTGTAGAAAGCACTGTTATGGTTTTCAAGAAAAAAAAAAGATCCTAAAACTTTTTGTTAGAATAGGATTCTGTATAGTATCCTACTTGGAAAAGGAATGTAATGTGTAAGGCTCAGTGTGATAATTAATTTACATATCTTAACAATATTCGCACTCTGTCTCGCTTGGTAGACGAAATCTATTTCTTGAGTGTTTATTCTCACATGGTATCAAAGATCTGGTGAGAAAATCCGGGAAAGAAAACTCAGGCAGACAGTTGTCATGCTTCAGTTTACGGCAACTGCTAGGGCTGTTTCGCGTCACTCTCTCTCGGTGGGTTACGAAATATGAAACCACCACAAGTTAGAGAAAACTCCAGCAAAGAAACCCCAGAAAACTATTCCACAAGAATAGCCGTCATGTGCCGGCAGGACCTTCATCTCCGGCAGCACGTCTGTTACACGCGCAGGGCGCGTGAGATTTTTTCCGGACAGATTCTGACACTGCTCATTTCTCCCTGAGGTCATCCAGGAATTCTGACTAACCTGTATTATCTTTCTAAAGATTCCAGCCGTTGGAACCCTAATCTGGCCACTCCAATCAGCTTTTCAGCGACCTCGTCTGAACTTCAAGACAACCAGCAGCTTTCTCAACCCTTTTTCGACAACTTTCAAGCATATCTGGCGGTATTTGTGATTAATTGTCAACCATGTCCTTTGGGTATGATACTTTGGCTCCAAAAACATGGGAATTGAAAGTTCAAGCCCTATGATCACTTCAAAACCATTAATGGGAAGTTCAAACTATTTAGCTTGGGCTTCCTTGGTTGAGTTGTGGTGCAAGGGTCAAGGTATTCAAGATCACTTAACACAAAAAGGCCAGTGTGGTGAATGAAAAGGCAAAGGCTAGTGACGTGGATGAAAAGGCCCAAGGCCAGTGAAAGAAGGTTTATGCTCAATTATGTAGTCTCATGTAGCAATCTATTGATTCCAAGTTGATGCCCTTGTTTCACCCAATTCAAACATGCTATTCTTTTTGGGAAAAGACTCGCGCTTTATACATTGATTACATATCTCACTTTTATGATGTGATATCATGGATGACAATTTAAAGAAATAGGAATCACATGAGTCTACTTACTTGGTACAAGTAAAGCAGTCATGAAAGAATTTGAGAGATTTGATGTCACCTACCGCCAACAACATGTCAGTCACTGCCATTGTTGAAAAACAACAAGAACTATGACAGACAATGTTTCTAGCTCTTACCGTTGGACTTCCTAAGAACCTTAGATTCGGTGTGTGATCTGATTTTGGCTAGTCCAACAATTCCTATAATTGATGTACTATTCTATGAGTTACTTTTCCTTGCCACGCCTCCTAGTCACACACTACTCTCCTCACAAACTGTTGACTCTTTTCTCACATCTCAGATAATAGAAAATCGGACATCCTAGTCTATGGAAAATAGATGAGGAGGAGGTCGTTTTGAAATATCGCGAGAAAGTGTAGTTATTGTAACAGGTATGGACACACTTGTGAAGTATGTTATTCTATGCACGGTCAACCAACCAGGAATGCTCATGTTGCTCAGACTAACAGTGTAGGTGTCAAAGATTTTCTTTATTTGAAGGAGAACACAATCAGTTCCATTTTTTCATGGAAAGGTAACATTCATATGTATTGACTAAAAGCAGTACATGAGTTAAACTGAAAACTATAATTACAACGTATCAACAAAATAAGATATCTAAATCTAAAATCTAAATAGAACCAAGGATCTCAAACTCAGTATCCTCTAGGTACATCTGTTTGCACTAGAAACAAAAAAGTTTGATACAGTTCAATTTGATCTTATGAATATCACAACTTTTGCTCTCAAAACATCTAGCATTTCTCTCTTTCCAGTTTGTCCACCAGCTATAGGCTGGGACAATCCTCCATCTATCTCTGTCTGAAGCTCCCTCACCTACCTCTTCCCAACTATAGAGGAGGTGGGTGATTCTGTTAGGCATAGTCCAAACAACACCCCTAAGGCTGATAAAAATCCTCCAAAGTTGGGTTGTTATCCTGCACTGTAAAAACAGATGGTTGACTGTCTCAACCTCTTCTCCACACAAATAGCATCTCGAGCACATAGAGAACTTCCTCTTCCTGAGATTTTCTTGTGTCAGGACTGATATCTTGCCTGTAACCAAGTAAAACATGCCACCTTGAAGGGGATTTTTGTCTTCCAGATCTGTTTCCATGGCCATTGTGGTGGCTGTTGGCCACCTTTGTTCAAAAACTTGTATATTGAGTTCACCTTAAACATGCCTTTGCTATCTTTGTTCCACCATAGTCTATTAGCCTCATGTTTTGTCCCTTTGAACTCTGCCAGAGCTCTGAAAATTTGTCCCAGTTTCAATTTCCCAGTCATTAAAATTCCTTCTGAACTGGATGTTCCATCCTTCTTGTGTCCAACTGTCAGCTACACTCGTTTGTTGATGTACTGCCAACACATACATCTCAGAGAAAAGGTTTTTTAAACTAGCATGTCCTAGCCATTCCTCCCAAAAGGAGGTCTTACTTCCATTGCCTACCCTCACAGTTGTATTATTTCTCAAAAAGGGCCAAGATATTCTAATAGACCTCCATAGACTTGCACCATAGGATGTAGATACCTCATTTGTCATCCATTTGTTCTCCTCTCCATATTTAGCTTTAATTACTTTGCCCAGTGTGCTTGAGGCTCTTGTGAGTGTCTCCATAACCACTTCAGTCTAAGTGCCTTGCTTTGTATTTTCAAATTTCTTTATCCTAAACCTCCTTGCTTCTTTCCCCAAAGAACCTCGTTCCATTTGACCAAGTGTCAAGCAGTAGAGTCATTTTCCTCACTCCCTTTTTCCAACGAAAATCTCTCCTAATCTTGTCTAAACTTTCTATCACTCCATCATGAATGAGAAAGATAGACATCACATCATATAGGTTGGGAGAGCATCCAAAACAGAATTGATGAGAGTGACTCTGCCACCAAAGGAGATGTACTGAGATTTCCATCTAGTTAACTTCTCACACTTTCAATCACTGAGTTCCAAATGCTCATGGCCTTTGACTTGGCACCTAGAGGCATACCTAGGTACATAGTAGGCAGGGAGCCTACTTCCCCTCCCAGAATTCCAAACAACTCCAGCATATTAGGGACTTCATTGATTGGGAACAACTGGCTTGTCCTCCAGTTGATATGAAGTCAAGAAACTCCCTCAAAAAGCACTAAAATTGATCTCATGATCAGTAATTGCCCTTCTTCAGTCCTTCTTCAACATCACAAAAGATTAAGGTATCATCAACATACTGGAGGTGTGTGACTTCCATGCTGGCATTTAAACTTGGGGTTTGGTTTGTGACTACCTCAAAACCTCTTAGACATTCATTATTCCTAGCCACCTTTATCATGTAATTTAGACCGTCCACGACTGATAAAAGAGAAAAGGAGACAAAGGATAGCCGTGCCTCAGACCCCTGTTTGCAGGGAAAAAACCTTCAGGTGATCCATTGATAAGAACTGAAAATCTTATAATGGAGATGCAATATCTTACCCAGTGAACCCACTTCCTTCCAAAAACCCATACATGAGAGCATTTTCAGCAAAAATTCCCCGGTTACATGGTCATATGCCTTCTCGATATCTGATTTGCACAAAATTCCTGCCTTTCCTGGAGTAACTCTGGAATCTACCACCTCATTTGCAATTAGGATAGCATCATTATTAGCCTGTTTTTTTTTTTTGAAATTGGTAACTTTGTCAATTCCTCAAAAGTCAGTACTAAAACTGTACGGATCAGTATTTACAACATGTACTTCAAATCCTACTATCTTTTACTAAATTGAGTCTAGTACATCAATTATGGAGATAGTATCATTTGAGTATAATTGATTACACCAAAAACATAGTAGCATAAGACAATTTAGTTTGACTTTTTGCATACTATTCTCAACACTATCAAAAGCTCTAGAGTTCCTTTCCTTCCATATTGCCCATCATGTACTAGCTGGGACAATTCTCCATCTGTCTCTATTCTTGGATTGCTTTCCTGCTTCCTCCCAACTCTGGATTGCTTCTGTGATCTTGGCAGGCATGGTCCATGACATACCCTTAAGACTCAGGAATAACCTCCATAGTTGGCTTGTGATCTTGCAGTGTAGAAAGAGATGGTTAACTGTCTCAGCAGTTTCCCCACAAAAGAAACATCTAGAACATAATGGTATCCCCCTTTTCTTTAAGTTGTCTTGAGTCAGTACAGCCTCCTTGGCTAACAACCAGACAAAACATGCCACTTTGAGTGGAATTTTTGACTTCCAGATTCCTCTCCATGGCCCATGACTTTGAGGCTGATTGGTGTGGTTCAACCAGTGGTATGCACAACCCACCTTAAAGCTGCCCTTTCAATTGCCTTTCCACCACAAAATGTCTTGACCTCCTTCCAGTCCATTAAATTGCCAAATGGTGTTGAAAAAATCTGCTACCCTTTGAATCTCCCAATCATTTAATTGTCTTCTAAAGATGAAGTTCCACCCTTGAGGAGTCCAGTGATCTACTATGGTCTTCTGTTGGTGAGATACTAGAGAATATATATTAGGATACAAGACCTCTAGCCTAGCTGCCTCATGCCAAGCATCTTTCCAAAATTATGTTTTCTCTCCATTCCTCACTTTGATCTTTGTGTTAGCCTTAAACTCCGACCACAGAGATCTAATGGATCTCCATACACTAACCCCATATGGTGTAGTCACTTCTTTGGTCATCCAGTTATCTTCCAGTAAGACTGCTCTTCATTATTGAACTTCCACAACCATTTCATCACAAGGGCTTTACTTTGATTCATCAAATTCCTTATTCCGAGACCTCCATGCTTCTTTCCCACTATCACAGCATCCCATTTAACCAAGTTGTAGCCTTTCCTCTCACTGTTTCCTTGCCAAAAAAAAATTTCTTCTGATTTTGTCCAACCTAGTGATTACACTTTTGGGAATTGGGAATACTGACATCATATAGGTTGGTAGTGAATCAAGAACAGAATTAATCAAGGTCAACCTGCCACCCCTGGAGAGATATTGTGATTTCCATCTAGCTAACTTCATTTCACATTTTTCAACCACATTGTTCTAGATTTCATATGACTGAGATTTGGCCTGAATCTCTCAGTTCCTTGGCACCATTCTTCTTTGGAGTCAAAACAATGTATGTGGCATTGAAACTTTTCTCAAAGACACCATGAAAGTGCAAGTTCTTGAAAGTTTCCATGATATCCTTTTTTACTATATCCCAGCATTTGATGTAGAACCCCATTGTGAAGCCATCTGGACCAAGAGCTTTGTCCATTGCACACATCTTCAAACATGAAAGCATTTCTTGTTCCTCAAACTCCCCTTGCAGAGCTTCTCTTTCCTCTTCCGTGATCATTGGACAATTGATCAAGTTAATTGAAGGTCTCCAACATGTGTTTTCTGAAAATAACTTCTGATAAAACTCAATAATCTCCCCTCTGATTCTCACTGGATCCATCACAGGTTCATCTTCAATCATCAGTTGGTCAATGTTATTGCTTCTTTTATGTGCATTGGCCACTTTGTGGAAAAATTTGGTATTTTTGTCTCCCTCTTTCAACCAAAGTGCCCTTGATCTTTGTCTCCATGCCAACTCTTCATTTTTTAAGTGCTCTTCATAATCCATTAGAAGAGTTGCCTTCAAAGCTGCCTTTGATTTTGTTAAAATCACGTTCTCCATTACAGTATCTAGAATGGCTAACTCACTCAATATTTGGACTTTCTGCATTCTTAGATTTCCAAAGCTCGTGTTGCTCCACTCCTTTAGTTTAACTTTTAAAGCCTTTAATTTACATCCCATGATGTAATTAGGCTTCACATCGAAGACAAAAGACTCCCACCACCCTCGACTCTTTCCACAAAACCCTCATTATTCAACCACCAGTTATCAAACTTGAAATAGCATTTGTTGTGACCCTAGGTTCCACATTGAAGTGCAATTGGATTGTGATCTGAGCATAATTTCTGCAACACAGCCTGTTTAATTTTGCAGAAACTATCATCCCACTCCTTAGATATCAGAATCCTATCAATTCTAGAAGCAGCATTATTGTTGTCTCCTTTGAACCAGGTAAAACTCCCCCCTTCTAGTTGTAAATCCAAAAGATCCATGTCTTCAATGAAATCTGAAAAATCTATCATTGCTGGTGTTCTCCTCTTGCAATTTTCTCAGATGGAAATCTTGTGACATTGAAGTCATCACACACTGCCCATGGTCCCTCAAACAAACTTCTGACAGCTCCTATTTCCTCCCATACATGTTCTCTTTCAAATGTGCAATTTGGAGCTTATACTCCTGTAATATGACACTTATAGTCCTGCAACATAGCCTCAAATTTACATGTCAGAATGTAAGAGCCAATTTCCAGAACTTCCCCTCTCCATAATCTGCTATCCCATAACATCATAATCCCCTCTTTAGTGCCACTAGCTTGAAGACAAGCATATTTGACCCATCTTTCACCCCATAATTCTTTTATCATATCTTCAAACTCCCCCTCTAGCTTAGATTCCTGTAGACAGACTATGTTTGCATTCCAGTTGAGAATTAAGCTCTTCACCAATCTTCTTTTATCCCCACTATTAAGTCCCCTTACATTTCATGACACAAGTTTTACTTTCATGGTAAAACCTTGGCCCCTTTCCCCCTCTCTCTTTTCTCATCACTTTTGAAATTGATGTCAAAAGATGTGAGCATTTTAAGCTCCTCAAAAGATGTGGCCTCTACTACCTTACCTTTCCTAATTCCTCTGCAACATGTCCAGTTGTAGATCCTCCGGACTTAATTCATACACAATTTATTTTTTTGAGATAAAATTTGGTCCATACACAATTAGGACATTTGTATTTATACATGGCCAAAATTAGTGAAATCTGGAATAATCAAGGATGGGATCTCAGTTTTAGAAGACATCTAAATGATGGAAGGCTTTAATACCATGCAAAGTGGCAGTTTGGCTGGTAGTCAAGAGGGCCTTTTTGACACATGAAAGAAGGGGAATACACTTTTGCTCTATCCGCCACTTATGTAGAAAAAGTGCAGAAACAAACAGTCATCTGTTTTTACATTGTAGGGGACTACTCAACTATGGGACATATTCCTAGCAATGATTGGTTTTGAGTTGGACAATGCCACTGAATACACTAGACATGCTATCTAGTTGGAGCAAAAGATGCACAAAAGCTTAAAAAATAGATGAAATATGATCCCAGACTGTATATGGTGGACTATCTTAAGGGTAAGGAATTCAAGATGTTTTGAAGGCAAAGGAATTCAACATATTTGGTGGTTTATGTTGACAATATTGTTATCACTAATAATGATCACGATGGTATCACAAATTTAAAGCAACATCTTGTTCAACATATCCAGACTAAAGACCTTGGCAAACTGAAGTATTTTCTAGGTATTGAAGTTGCACAGTCTAGATCATGTATTGATGTTTCACAGCATAAGTATGTCTTAGACATTCTTGAGGAGACAAGAATGATGGGATGTAGACCCATTGACACTCTTATGGATCTGAATGCTAAACTACCGCCTGGATAGGGAGAGGCACTCAATGATCCTAGAAGATAATAAGTGACTCGTCAGCAAGTTAAATTATCTCACAGTAACTAGACATGACATTTTTTCCAGTGAGAGTCGCAAGTCAGTTTATGGATTCTCCCTGTGATAGTCATTGGGATGCAGTTGCCCGCATTCTACGATACACAAAGTCAGCTCCAGGCAAAGGAATACTCTTCGAGGATCGAGGCGATGAACAAATGGTTGAATATACAGACTTTTGATTAGGCAAGATTACCTTCCAATAGACGTTTGACATCCTGATATGGTGTTTTAGTAGGAGCTAATTTAGTGTCCCGAAAGAGCAAGAAATAGAGTGTGGTTGCTCGATCCAGTGTAGAAGCAGAATATCAAGCGAGGGTTGTAGCAACTTGAGCTAGTTTGGATTAAACAGATGCTCAGAGAACTAATATTTGGAGAAACTAGTCGAATGGAACTTGTGTGTGATAACCAACCAGTTTTTCATATCGCATCAAATTGAGTATTTCATTAGAGGACTAAGACCATCTCCAATCCATCTCTATTTTACTCTCTAATCTCTATATTTGGAGAGTAAAATAGAGAATGGGTTCTCCAAGCACTCTCTATTCTTCAATTATAGAGAGGTGAATATCCCCTTTTATCCTATACTCTATTTTTTGCCCGCCCTGAGGAGGGCCCAGCTTTCAAAGGGAGTGAAGTAATTGGATTTAGGATGTCACTAGGCGACTAACCCACCTTTCCGATACAACTTCTTTCTACTTCCGGATCTCGTAATAAAGGAAGAAAAGAAGAGCTTGATCCGCTCGAAGAGTTTCCCACCCGGAACAACTCCTAGGTCAATTAAGGAGAAAATGTTGGAACCTCATGGGTAAGGATAAGGTAATGGAATTGATAGAGAAATTCATAGACCTAAATAGGATAGGAGAATTGATAAGGGGAATAGAGATGATGATAGAGATCATGTTTGGAGAACTACTATTCACCTCTCTATTTTACTTTTTGATTATTTTAATATTATTTATATTATATTACTAGTTAAGTCTTTATCATTTGTTATTATTTTCTAATGTAATATAACATCTAAAATATATTATTAACAAGTTACTACTTCCACCAAAATTAATAATTTTTCTATTTTATTTTTAAAAAAAACTGTCACTTAAAATATGTAATTTAAAGTTATTTTAATATTATTTATATTATATAAGATTATTAATTAAGTCTCTAATATTTGAAATTATTTTCTAAGTAATATAACATCTAAAACATATTATTGATTAGTATACTACTTCCATCCCAAATTAACAATTTTTCTAATTTAATTTTTTAAATTTATTTTTTGTCATTTTAATAATGTAATTTAAATTATAATTATTTTTCATTATGAAGTATGCACAAAATTTACATGATAATTCAAACAATCTACTTTTATGTTATAGTGATAAATTATTAAACTACACTTTTTAATGAGCATGAAAATATTTGATGTTATAGTTCAAAATGGAATAGGGGAAGTAAATTAGTAAGGAATAATTGAATATAAGATGAAATTGTTAATTTAAACAATTTTTAGCTACACCTAAAAAAATAAGGACAAAAATTGCTCATTTTGAATTCCGTAATACATTAATAGAACATTTATGAGAGTAACGTAATAGTCTTGAAAGTTGAGGTAAATTTTAAAATAATTTTTACAATGATACAATATTTATGATGTTTTCACTTTTATTTGAATTGTTCATTAATATGTATTATATATAATATTTATTGCAATTTATGTTATTTAGAAATTTAGATTAAAATAAAATTTTATATTAAATGAAGAATTTGAAAAAAATAAAATTTTGTATCACATAAAGATTATAGAGTGATTATTTGCAAAAAGAAGAAATGATTTATATTATGAAATAAGAAAATAAAAATGAAATAGAAATAATAATATAATATTGAGGAGAGAGAAAAAGATTCCTTTTTTGAGAGTAAAATAGAGAATTAGGTTGGAGTTGGTTGTATGAAAAAAATAGAAAACTCTATATTTGGAGAGTAAAATAGAGGATGGGTTGGAGATGCCCTAAGCACATTAAGATTGACCGTCACTTTGTCATACAAAAGATACTCCCAAGAGATATTGTTATAAACTTTGTGAAGTTCAATTATCAACTTGCAGTTATTTTCACCAAGTCCCTCACTGGTCCTCATTTTAGTTACATCTATTACAAGTTTGTACATATGACTTATATGCACCGGGGGAATGTAAGAATAGGATTGTGCGTAATATCGTCCATGGAAAAGGATTATAATGTATTGTGTATAAATAGGGCTCAATGTAGGGATGGAAACATCAAACCCAACCTGCCCAACCCGACCCAACTCATTTAGGTTTGGGTTGGTTATTGACTTGCCCATTTGTTAGCTCAACCCATTAAAAATTGGGTTGATATGTAACCCAAATTGATTTTTGAGAAATCTTGTCAAAATATTTTTAAAAAACTTTTTTTAATTTTATATGTTATATACAGTTTTAATAATTAAAAAAATTATCAGGCACTAAAAGCTTATAAAATTACAAATAAAACTATTAAAACTTAGTAAAATTTGGGCGGGTTGGGTTATGACTCGTTACTAACCCGTTACCTAACCTGTTTTGACCCAACCCATTTTGGCCCAAACAAATTTGGGTTGGGTTTTGACCCATTTATTGTCTTGACCCATTTTAACGCACCCAAATTTAACCTAACCTGCCCAATTGCCACCCCTAGCTCAATGTAACAATTAATTTACGCATCTTAATAATATTTCACGAGTCTTTATTTATCACACTTTTCATATACAAGCCTAGTTTTAAAAACTAGGAAAATAATTTCTTATTTATTTATTATCTAAGAAGAATTTGAGGATTTTGCTAAAAAAAAAAAACAGGCCACAGTTAAATTTCATCCTCACTGTCGTGAGAAGAGAAAAGTTCAAAATGATTAAGCCAACAGTTGAAAGAAACTTACTGTCAACAAGGTTGCTACATCTGGCTTTTCTTTCATACTAACAAGGATTTCCACAAGTTGAGACCTAGAATGAAAATAAGATAGTGAGCCAAAAGAGAGGTCGAAACAGTAGGAGGAAAGCAAAGAAAACATCTTATTAGTTATTAAAGAAGAATACGCAAATAATTTTTTTTTAAAGAAACGTTACTGCAGTTAAACATTATTCACTGATGAGAAAGGGCATTGTCAGATAGAACAGAGCAAGTTAGTCTCCTCTTGGAATCAACATTTGAGACTGCGATTTCACTAGTAATGACCTTGAGATACCATTGGAAATTCCTTTGGAAGGCAGAGTCGTCAATGCAATTTGAGAAGAAATTTCCAGGATCGTGTGAGCTTTTCAGGTATATAAGATGCTACATGCTAGGAGGAATCCCAACAGAATTTGTTTCAACATGGTAATCCCCCCTACTGCTTAGATTCATCGAAGTAATCATGCGTTCTTCAGGCAGCCGAAAGAAAAAGGTGAAAAGAAATCAAAATATCCAACCTTGTCAACTTGCAGAACTGAATGCAAAGCAAATAATCGACGTGCCATGAACGAGGGAAAATTTTCCAAATTTCCTCATTTGTTCTTAGCCGACGCTTGATCCAAGCATATCTTCTTTCAGTTTTGTCTAACTTAGCTAGCTCTGTAGTTGCAAATGTGATAGGCAGTTAGGAACCACATACATCCAACTATCTTATGGACTAATCGGACTTGGCAGTAACAAAAGATATGGTCAGTGGGACAAACCTGCTCCTTCAAATATCTGCTGGTACGAGGTGAGTTCTCTATTACAAAAAATTTTCACTAGCTCTTCTCTAACAGAAGGCTCGAGAGCATCAACAACTAAGCAGGCGTCTGATAACTGTTGTAATAGGTTACTTTCTTCTGTCTCCTTCCCTGTGCCTAAACTGTAAGGCGATGAAAGGAAGTTTAGAAAAATGATGGAAACAAGAAACAATAAAGATGTACAATACCACGTAAACGTAAATATATACCCACTAGAATGGACATTGATTTTTAGGCAACTATAGTAACTTTCTGGTGGAGAGAGATAGAGATGGGTATACTTAAGCCAGCAAGACACATGCCAACAGGGCAACTCAGATCTTCCATTTATTTATAATTCCTATGGCACAAGAAGTAGCTCACCCATGCATAGCGAAGAGATACATTTAGTAAATCATAATGAAGGCTAAATAGAAAACCTAGAAACAATTTCAATGTGCTTGAAATCTAAAGCAAATATATTCGCGTCTTTTCTTATATCTAAGAGCTCTTATTCAGAAGAACCTATCACAACAACTTTTAAGAGAACACATGAACAGAATGTTGATTCTTGAATTGACAAAGGTACATCTGAGCTACCATGGCAGATAAGAAGACAAGTTAATTGAAGCCAACCTGGAGAAGTCAGAGAACACATGTGACTTGAGGACTTGTTTGATGCTCTTAAACTTTTCTCTAAGTTCTGTAATCTTAGGAATATCTCTATAGGCTTCAAAATGACTACAGAGCTGGTTTACAGCCTGAAACATCACAAGATAGGAATTAGAAGCATATCCATCCTATTTGTGAGAGCGACAGCATTAGAATATCATGGAATAAAGTGTGTGTTCGTTGGTTGCTGAAGGCCTTGGTAATATGTATAACTTCACTTTACACAGTTGTTTCAGCCAATACAAATTACAACGAGATATGCATATCTAAGAGAGATAACCCACATTTCTTAATAAATTAGTATTCAAGAAACCTACTGCACACAGACAACTTAAATTCACCTCAAGAAAGAGAAAGGGGATACTCACAAGAACAAGTGCAGTTTCAATTGAAATAAGTCAAGTATAGAAGTAATTCTTCTCAAGAAAAACATATTTTTAGAAATATAACCTACACCTCTTAATAAATTAGTATTCAAGAAACCTGCTGCACACAGACAACTTAAATTCACCTCAAGAAAAGAGGGAAGAGAAAGGGGAGACTCAGAAAAACAAGTGCAGTTTCAATTGAAATAAGTCAAGTACAGAAGTCATTCTTCTCAAGAAAAACATGTTTTTAGAAATATATATTACCATATCATTATATTTCTAGAGGCAATTACAGAGTATTAGAGTTGTAACTTATTACGGAGCAAAAATAAAGTCCAAGAGTAGTAACATATACTTTTAAATCAGCAGCACCCAGATGAAGTCTTAGGTTAAGTGAAGCCTATAATCATACATTAATATATGGCATTGACCACTTAAATAGTAAATCCGTGAGCCAAAAAATAATAAAATGACACAAAAACCTCCTTTAATACACCAATTAAGAACAATGGGTCAATTCAGAACTTCTCCTATAGAATCCAGCAACTCTGGTTCAGCAAGCATCTTGCAACAACAGAAGTTTCAATTATAACTAAACCTAGGTCCTAGTGCACAACATGCATTCTTGTACAAGAAACAATTGTAGTAGCAAGTTGTCATGTGATGGTGAAGGTTAAATAATGAAAAGTTTATACTGTAGAAAAGCAACCGCCAAATACCTCAAGCTGTGCAGCTGCTTCTTTATAGTGACGTTTGGAAGCCATTACTTGTAGTTGCTCTACTGCAGAGACTGTTATAGGACAAAAGAATCACGTGATGTTTTTCTTTTACAAGGAGAAACGTGTTCAGATAATGTATCTTTTGTAAGGAGAAACGCTGAACTAAGTATGCATAGATACTCTTTTGTTGATATCTCATATCACATAACTTCAATTATTAATAAAAGTGTGTTTTTCCTTTTCTCATCATCCATGATCACTTTTGAGAGGATATCTGTGTTAGTATCCATGTTGGGTACAACACTCGTGTCCTTCAATAACACATACATTTGAAATTCTATGTCCTCTCATAGCTAGTAAAGTATCTGATGTCGATTCATCCAAAAAAAAAAGTGAAGTATCTAATACTGGGAACAACAATAACATACCCAGCGTAATCACACAAGTGTGATCTGGGGAGAGTTAAGTGTACGCAAACCCTATCCCTACCCTGTGAAGGCAGAAAGTAGAAAGTTAACCCTACTTTCGAGATCAGATAGATCTGAAAGTAGAAAAATAGCAACAACATACCCAGCGTAATCACACAAGTGTGATCTAGGGAGAGTTAAGAGTACGCAAACCCTATCCCTACCTTGTGAAGGCAGAAAGGTTGTTTCGAAAGACCCCTGGCTCAAGTAAAACAATACAAAGAAGGTTTGAAGTTGTCCCAATGTGACCATTGAAATCTCCTCCAATGAACAGCTTCTCGGAGAGAGGGATACCAATCACTACATGGTCCAAATTCTCCCGAAATCGCTAATTAACTTCCTCATCCAACCCGCTTGAGTTGCCTAGCACTAATAATGTTCAAGGTCTCAAATGACTAGCTTAATCATCATCATCCTGCCATTCACCCTCCTAACCTCTACCACTAGCTCCCTGAGTTCTCAATCTACAAAAATGCCTACTCCATTCCTATTTCACGAGCCTCCTGAATACCACAATTTAAACCCGTATATATCTCTAACCTTAGGTTCCCACCCCTTGGGTCTCCTAGACACAAGTTATATTGATCTTCCCTTCTTCAAAATCATCACTGACTCTATAGACTTCCCCATCAAAGTCCCAATGTTCCAAGACCCAACTCTAAGCCTAGCGGCTCCCTCGCCACCCTTGACCTTCGCCCCAACCCGACCCGAGAACATGACCTTACTTTACCATCATTCACCACTATAATCTATAAGCTACTACAACGTAAGGTATATTAAACTAACACTAGAACAACAAAAAAATCTAAATAAATGAATGTGAAGTCAACATAAAAAGCACTAGACAAGAAACAAATACAAGCAAGCAATACCATGATTTAACTAGTGGAATTTTATTTGACAAAGATCAAGAACATAAGATAGACTCAAGAATCTATTTCTGAATTCTATAGTTTTACTTCTAGATTCTTTCAAATATTGGATAGACCAATAGAATAGAAACTAGATGTATTAAAGGAAAAACTTAATTAACCAAGAAGTCTGAAATTAGATATCAGAGGGAGACTTGACTTTGAAGGAGATAATAGATCTTCTGGATACAGGAGAGGGTACGGGTCATGAACAAAAGCATTTCTAGCATTTCTATTTGCAAAAGAATCTGAGCATCCAATCCAAAACATTAAGGCAACAGGTGGAATCACGCCGGATCAGTACAAACCCAATCGATACCCATACACAGCTGATGAAAAACAGGTGATATATCTCTAACACTCCTAAATGTGTAACCTGATTCTAGTGATAACATGGATTAGAGACTTTTCTCCTTTTTTTTTCTTCTTTTTTGTCTCTTTTTCTTGGTTCTTTTTTATTTTAATTTTATACTCTTTTTTCTTAACATTGGTAAAGTTGTATTCTTCAGCATTAAGGACATGTTGGCCACCTTCAAAAATTTACAGCCCTAACCAAAATTACAAGCTCCCTATTAATTCTATAATTGGATCTACATCTTCTATACAGAGCTGTTTACACCAAAAAAGTAAAGATACCAAACAATTCCATTTTACTTTGTGAATGAAATTAGATCTATCTTCAAAACATCTCTCATTTCTTTCCTTCCACACTGACCACCATAGGCATGATGGTATTAGCTTCCACCACTTCTTTTGAGTCTTGCTACCCCCCCCCCCTCCTGATCCAACATTTAAAAAGATCAGAGGTGTGTTCTGGCATAGTCCAGCTACAGCATGTGATGTTGAGGAACATCTCCCAGATTTGTGTAGTGAATTTGCAATGTAAAAATAGGTGTTTGTTTGTTTCCCCAGTCAAATTGCATAGGAAACACCTAGGGACTAGTTGCTTTCCTTTCTTCTGCAGCACTTCTTGTGTTAAGCAAGCTCTTTTGATGACTAACCAAGTGAAGCATTTCACTTTGGTGGGGATCAGTCCTCTCCAAATACTCTTCCAGTGATGATGGTAGCCTCTAACCCCAACGTGTATGCCTTTCTTGTAAGCACTGTTTACTGTGAATTTGACATCCTTGTTGTGCTTCCAAATAACTCTATCTGGTGCATTTGTTACTAGATTGGCTCCCCCCAATTTTCCCAGGAAAGAAGCCACTCTATCTACTTCCCAATCATTCAATAGCCTTCTGAAAGATAGGTCCCAGCCTTGAGTTGTCCAGCATTCACATACTCTGGCTTCAGGATTGTTGCAGATTGAGAAAAGATCTGGGATTGACTCACTTAGAGGAATTTGATCAATCCATCCATCTCTCCAAAACTTGATCTTGTTGCCATTTCCAACTTTGAGAAACACATTTTCTTCCATAGAGATCCATAAAGCTCTGATTGTCCTCCATATTCCCCATCCATAGGGTTCTGACACTATCTCTATCTCCTTACACCATGGGTTCAATTCCTCATACTTTGGTTAAGGAAGTAGGAATGGCTCCACGGGGTGAACAAGGGATTGAAATACAGAGATAGGGTAGCACAAACAAGCTAAGGAGTAGCATGGAGCAAATAGATAGAGAGTAGGCTAATGGGCTAAGGAGTAGGCTTGGAGTAGAGTTAGTCTCTTCGCATGCTGAACTGAGATAAAGAATCTCACGACAGCTTGATGGACTCAATTGAGAGAGAGATGCACATCGCAAATGGAATATGTAGAGAGACAGTTGGTAAATGAAGTTACCATCACTCCCTTTCCTTATATCTCCTTCTAGGATTCTCCTCTTGATCAATATTTTCTCCTTAAGTTTTGCACATAATATCTCATAATTTAGGTTTTATAACTCTATGTTTAGATATTTAAATTACTTTTAGTTGAATCCCCGCACTCGTACCCATAGATGTATAATGTATTTGTATCCCTAAATCTTAAAATTTAGATCATAAAGGATCCGACCTCTAGATTTGCACCAGTATCGAACACTCGCACCCGTGTCCGAGAACCTTAGGAATTACTCACATTCCTTTCTTTTTCTTTTCATAATAACCCCAAAAACAAAACAAAAAAACTATCAATTATTTCCTCTCCTCTCTTTTCTTTTCTTAGAGTTCCATTTATATCTTTATAAGGTGGTTTTTTGGTGCAAGACAACACAAATGAGGCATTTTTACATTCTCTCTACGTGAATAAGTTGTGATATAGCCATCTCGCAAATAAGCACTTGAAAAGATATAGAGACTAAAAGTGGAAAAACACTTGGATAACACCCAATAGGTCTCTCCTAATTCCTGCAAAAATATGGACAAGATTTGAGTCTAAATACTCTTGGGCACCAATACATTATTCCACAGCATCACCTTGCTTAGAAGGTGTCAACGGCAAGCTCAAATTTGAAATTTTCTTTATTTCCACGTAGAGCCTAGCATCTAACATAAAAGCTTGAGCAGATGGAGGATTCCTATTCTATATATAAGAATGTTCAAATACCACTTTCCAAGGACAGCAAAGTGCATATAGTATATGAAAATGAAATTATAAAAGATCTACTGGTTTCATCAACAATTTACTTTTTAAGCATGGAGAAGGAAGCAAATCGGCCTAAAATCTTCTTTCAAGCACAAAACAGAAAAAATCCAAAGAACTTTGCCAGTGAAAAATGAGACTAACCTAGCATGGTTAGACGATGAAGGGCAGTAATTGTTGTTGTTATGTGCTTCTTTGCAAAATCCAATTTCTTAATATCACGACATATTTCCTGAACCATTGTTTCACTTTGCTCTGCTTTGGTCTTAATTTCTCGAATCTTATTCATGAGTTCCTGGATTAAAAAAGTCAAATAATGAATAAGAAACCACCAAATATCTCACATAGATAAGCGATATCGAACGATTTTGCTGTATCTAGAACTAATAGACTTTATCTTCACACAGCTAAAGCTTCTGCCATACAATAGAAAAGAGAGCAAGCTTAAAGAACATACCTGCACAGCACTAGTAGCTGCAGCAAGATCTTCTCTGGCTTTGGTTCCAGAGTTACTCTGAAATATAAAAAGGCGAAAGTTCAAAAACATAGTTCTTACCATGATTATAAAAATAAAAACAAACATCATGAAGTTTCATTGTTCAGGAGAAATAACAGCAATTACTTAAATAAGGTAATCTTGATGAATTAAACATTCTAGGTTTCTCATATCTCCTCTCTCTTCTTCTTTTTCTCTCAAGAGGAAAAGTCAAAATTGATGTATTTCTTACCTTCAAAATTCACCAAATAAAAGATAAAAGAGTAAAAGAAAGGAAAAGCATAATGACATATGGTGCATAAGTCTATTAAATTTGATTGAAGAATTCCTAACAAATTCTTCAATACGGTAAATCCCTAGAAATTGCAAACAATTCAAATATTTAGGCACGTTGTTCTAGAAGAATCAAATGATAGATGAAGATGTTTCTCATATAATTAAAACTGAATGGTTGAAATGGAAAAGTGTTAATGGGGTGTCATGTGATAGAACGATACGTACCAAAGTGAAAGGTATATTCTATAAGTTATAAGACCGACAATGTTATATGGGAGTGAATGTTAGGCCACTAAAGTGCAACATACCCATTAGATAAGTGTCCCCGAGATGTGGATGCTAAGATGGATGTGCAGTCATATAAGATTAGATAAAATTCAAATGACCACATCTGTCAGAAGTTGAAGTAACACGCATTGAGAATCAACTGACAGAAGATTATTTGAAATGGTTTAATCATATATTGCGTCAACCTCCAGATGCACCGATACTTAGATGTGAAACCAGTATGAGTGAAAGTGCTAACACTTAAAAGGAGATGGAGGAACATTTAAATATACATGGATGGAAGCTGTCTCGAAAGACCTATAATTTCTTCCATATAGACAGCTAAAAATAGGGCACAATAGAAGAAAAAGATCTATATAAATGATATCAATTTTTTCAAGATCGAAAAATTCATCTAGAGCCAACACTTTGGGCCAGCCGCAGTCTTCGAAACTCAGGGACAATGGATCTTCCCTTCTACCTCTCTAATTATATATTAAACTTGGTTCGCTTCACACAAAGCTTGAACTTGTGACCTAAGACACAAGTCCGTCAACCTTTGTCAATTGAACAAACCCTTGGGCCTTAATGTATTTGGTATAAGCTAGTTAGGAATATGTTTTAGCCATGTTAGTACTTCTAACTAGGTTTGATGCTTTTTAGGAGTATTTTAGATTTTTATGCCGGTAAAAACATAGAGAACTCCTAATATTATTTTTTTTTGATGAACTCCTAATATTATTTTTTTACTATTCCCTCCATCCCAACTTATGTGATGGTGTTTGATCGGGCACGAAGTTTAAGAAACAAAGGAAGATTTTTGAAACTTGTTGGTCTAAAATAAACCATGGATATTTGTGTAGCTATAAATTATCCTATTAAAGATAAAAATGGGCATTTTAAAGTAAAGTTGTTACAAGATATAGAAAACTGACATTCTTTTCGGGATTGACTAACAAGGAAAGAGTGTCACATAAATTTGAGATGGGGAATACTATTTATACATATTTACCATTTTTAATTTCTTTTATTTGGTATGACTATGGCATGAGATAAGTTAAAAAGGAGGATTCAAATAACCGACCCTAACTTGTTTTGGATTGAGGCATTGTTGTTGAAGAATTCCTAACAAAATAAACTCAAACTATAGTACTTCTAATGCAATCTTAGAGGTACATTATGTACAGGCAAACTTGCATCGAGATACAGATTGTCCAAGAAAATTCCTTTTGGTAAAGTAATGATTTTATTGAAGCAAGTGGTACACAAAATGTAGACTCAAAACAACAGGTTCTCCAAAAATATCAGGGGCCATCTTTCTTATAATCTTTTTATACTTGTGAAAAAACTGAAAGGTGAATTTGCAGAACTGAATACATGATCCTAAAGGTCTTCCCTGTCTTAGACTCTTCGACTCGTTACTTGGACTAAACCTTGTTAGCAACAGTGGGCAATCATTATAGTTTATATAATCTATCTGACAGTTGTGGCAAACTCTTATCTAGCTTTGGCCATTATTGAAATATTAATCAATGAACATCAATTTACCATTTGGTAATTCCAGGCTTGATCAGAAACAGAAATGGAACTACATAATGTATTTTTTGTTTGGAGAAAGAACATATGATGGACGTTCAGAATAACTTATCACCTTTTCTCCATTATCATTTATCCCAATATGGTTTGAACTTTGACTAGAGTGGAAAAGATATAGAAGTTACCGACACCGACTGGAATTAAGGCATAGACTGATTCACATCACTTACTCCAATATGATAAAGAATTTTTTATTAGAGAGTAGTTCTTCTATATTTTTAGAATAATTGAGTAAAAAGTACAAGAACAATGGTATTATAGTGTATGTTTATAACTGAGCTTTCTCCCTGAAGCATCAGCACTTACAGTCTAAGGGTTATAATCAGCAGTCACAAAACACGACATCATCATATGTAAATATCTGTACTTGAAGACAGCTAGGCAAAGGGTAGTAACTGAGAAAGAAGATGCAAAATAATTCACCTGTTGCCGGACAGCCGTCAATATTTCAGCATCAACACGACGAATTTCACTATGTATCTTCTGCATAAGGGGCTCAACACCAGATAGAGATGCTTCTGCACAACAATCATGTGTCAACTGATTATTCAAAAAGGGACAATATTTAATAGGGATAAGTCAAAATTCAGAAATTAACTACATCATAAAAGGAAAAGGGGAAACAGATTGAGATCATGAGCAGCATTGGGTTAAAACCCTTGTTCTGCAAACTTGTTGATAGAGAGAAGAAATGTAAATAAACAAGTAAAAGACCTGTGGGAAACATCTGATTGATGTAATCCAACGTGTTCTGCTTGTCGGATGCCGCCATGAGATCTCCTGCTGAAGCTGCACCAGCTAAGGAAGCTGCCAAGCCGTGTCACTGACACGGGTAAGGGTGTGTGATCTGTGTCGGATCCGGTCAAACGAGATCGACCAATAATATGGAGAAAAAACTGTAATTTTGATAACTCAAAGTAAAGATCCGAAACAAAATACCTTCAATTCTGCTGCTATATAGTAATTTATACTAATCCTTTTGAAGCTTTTTTCTCGATTTTTCTTCTTGTTCATGTGCTCTGTCGCAGGTAAATCTTCTTCTTCTTGTTCATGGGGAAGAAGATGGAGAACAGAAGACGAACCAGAGCTGCAGAAGAACAAAGATAAACAAAGAGTACAACACTAATAACCATTAATTATTTTTAGAATTAAAAGATTAAAAAAATTAATAAAAAATATATTATTTAATCACAATATAATTAATTTTTTCATTTTCGTCAACTAAAAAGGAACGGAGAAAATACATTGTCAACTCTATATAAAAAAAATACATAAAATAGTAATAAACATCAAAATAGATATAATATTTATTAAATTGAGAAAAATGTACTAATTATTAAAATTTATTTTTCTCATCAAATCTTTTTGTTCAACCTGAAAAATATATGATATCATACTCGATAAAAAAAAGGAATCGAGTTGATCAAAACTAGGAATTAAATGATAATTAACAGAGAAAATTGAACAAATAGATTATCGTTAAAGGGTAGGGATGACAATGGGACGGGGCGGATGTGAGGCGAGGTGAGTTTAAGATTGTTGGGGGCGGGGAGGGATGTGGGGCGGGTTGATGGGTTTTTTAAAAATTAGTGTGGGGCGGGGAGGGTTGTGGGTCTATGCGGGTTCAAACTTATTTTTAACTTTTACATGTTATAAGAGTGACACGGCATTATTCATTATGATAGTTTCTTTAATTACTAAAATATTCAAGATAGTTAATGAAAATAATTCAATCAAAACTAATATGGTTTCTTACATGCTTCTCAATTGACCTCTATAAAATAAAATTTTAAGTCATTATCTATTAAATTAATATAACTTTAATGAGAAAATAAATTTGTTTTTATGAATTTTATTTTAAGCATCAAACATAATTTTTTTTTAAAAAGAAAATATTAAAAATATTATGTGGGGCGGATTCATGCGGAGCGGATCTATGCGGAGTAGAATGGGGCAAATTGAAAATGAAAAAAATTATTATGCAGGGCGGGTTAAAAGTATTGCGGGTTAAGCTCAACCCACCCCATACCGCTCCATTGTCATCTCTATTAATGGTGATTTTTAATTTTTGTTCCGCTCAATAAAATCTTTAAAAATGATTTTGTAACACCTAGGAAATTAGAAGTCAAGTTGAAAATGAAAAGTACAAAAAAATCCCCTGAAGTGATGAAATACAAGTCCAGTCTACGGACCGTAAGAAGGCAATCGTAGAAGCTGAGTTAAGTTTTGGAAATTTCAAGTTTCTGAAATCAAACCTACGACTTGACAAGACAAGCTGTAGATGACTCTCGTTGAAAGGATCCAGAGATTTGAATTAAGACCTCAGGCCTACACAAGGATTTGACGGATCGTAGTTGGTTCAACAGGTCGTAGGAAGGTTTCGTAGAATTGATCTAGACTTAGTAAAATTTTGAACTTAAACCTGTGTTCTACAGAAGAGGTCTATGGATCGTAGACTGGACGACAAACCGCAGAAAGGTCTCGTGAGAAATTATAAAATTTTTGGGTTTCTGAAGTTGTACCTACAGTTTACCAATAGGTTCGCCCGACCGTTATTTTTAAAGGGTATTTGAGTCTTTTTCTTATACAATTAATACCTACACTATGTCGTTTTGACCCTAATTTTAAGTCTTATAACTACCTTTTATTCTTAAATCTACCCGAACCCTCTCATTCTCTCAAATTCCATCAAAGTTCATCCTCTCCAATTCTCTCTCAAACTCAAGGAAAAAAGCTAGGGTTCCAAGCTTCAAGTCACCTCTTTTCTCTTGCTTGCAAGACTTTTATCATCAAGGTATGTGGGAATTCACCAATTGATTCAATCCATCCATTGGGTCTCAAAAGATCTCTAAGTGTCCAATTTAATTTCATTAATTTGATTAGGGTTTGATCTCAATTCTCCATATACCATATTTGTTATGATTCAATTGTTTGATCTTAATATTTTTATGAATGATTTGATTCAACTACATGTTTTCCATTGATTTCATATAGACCCATACATTATTGATGATTTTGACTATGAATTTATGAAGATATGATTTTTTGAGGATATGAATGATGATTATGCATGCTTTATGAAAAAGAATATTTTACGAAGTAAGGTTGCTTTTAAGATAAGCATCAATGAAATCTTGAAAGGTTTTCTCACATATGCATAAATTGTGAAAGATCTTCTCACATATTAAGAAATAATGATCGGTGAAAGGTTTTTAGTATGAATCATGATTTAAGAAGCTACTCTATGATGGCTTAAGATTGGACTAGTAACTTAATTGTGTTTTTCCATGTATGGATGATATGTATATGAATATGACTATTCCGTTGGGACTTTTACTAAGCATCGAGAGGATATTGAGATGAAGATTCTTCTGTTAGTGGAGGTTAGGTCTCTAGTAGCAATCTCATTGTCCCTAACTACGTAACCCGTAGGATTGTCTTAGAAAGACATACCTAGTGGATCTATGTAAGCTAAAAAATTATGGCCCTTACCTTGACAAGTAGGACATTTATTTTCGGCGTGAGAGCAAGACGTCGGATTCCATGTTATAGCTCATATGGTCTATGTCAGTTAATGGTAAATATACCACAAAAACGAACTAAGTTACTTTCAAAGGTTTTATGAAGTTTTCATTATAAATTTAAGATACATTGACCATGTTCATGATTTATGATTCTTCTTAAAGGTTGGTTTACTATGTTTTAGCTTGGTCATGCATATCATGTTTTTCTTTATGTCCCCTTGTGATCATGTTTCATGTTCTTATGCATATCTATCATACTTAGTATATTTCATGTACTAATGCATACGTGTGCCAGCATATCTCTCATACTTAGTATATTTCATGTACTAATGCATATTTGTGCCTACATTGTCTCATAATGTAGGGCTTGATGTTTCTTCTCCTCCCACCCGTGGCTAGTTAATTGGTTGTCTATTGAAAATTTGGTGAGTCCTCATATTCTGAGGATTGTGTTATCGTACTATGATTTTCTTATGTCTTTAGTTTTTAGACGTTGTATGTGGTGTATGGGTTACGTCTCAACCACTCTTTTGATGTGTTAGATTGGTTTGTCAAGACTATGATTAGACTTTCGCTTTTATGTCAAACTCTTTTCTGATATAAGACGTATTGCTTAAATTCTCGTATTTCTATTATATTGTGTTGTATGCATGTCAAGTGGCTTGTGTAGGGTCTCTCGAAGTCTTATATATCATGTCACAAGTAGGGTATACTTTGGATCGTGACAAACTTGGTATCAGGGCTAGGTTTTAGAAAAAGGTCTTAGAATGTCTGACAAGATGCATTGAGTAGAGTCTTGTTTATAAGTGTGAAGCACGCCACATTTATGAATATGAGACTACAAAACGTTTAGGAAACTTCACTTCTTTCATTACTCTAAAGTTGTGTCATATAGTCTATCTCTACAAATATTTTTCTCCAAAATCTTGTCTGATGTTTTTCAGGATATGGCCCCTCTAAGAGCTTACATGAGAAGGAATGCAGGAGACAATGTGGAACCCGAGGTTCTCTAAGTTCCGATCGATTCTTTGGACAAGTAAGTGACTCATGTTGAATTCTAAGTCATTTTCCAAGTGTTGGCTCAAGCTACGACGACCCAAGCTAATATAGAAGTTGTTGCTCCCGTGAACCCAAATGTGGGTACAGCGACGACAAGGATAAGAGACTTCTCTAGGATAAATCCCCAGAGTTTCATAGGTCGAAAGTCGAATGAGGATCCTCAAAAATTCATTGATGAGGTGTAAAAGATATAGGGGATTATGGGATTGCCTACGGTAGAAAGGGCAGAGTTGGCAGCTTATCAACTCAATGGTGTTGCTGAAGTTTGGTTTGAACAGTGGAAAGGTGAGAGGGTTATTGATGCGGGTCCTCTTGATTAGGAGAAATTCAAAGGAGTATTTCTTGATCATTTCTTTCCCATAAATATGAAAGAGACAAAAGTGCTTGAGTTTATTAACCTCCGATAAGGGAATATAAGTGTGAATGAGTATGCTTTGAAGTTCACTCAATTGGCTAAGTATGCTCCAACTATGGTTGCCGATTTTAGGGCAAAGACGAGTAAGTTTGTGTCGGGTGTTTCTGAATTGGTTGTCAAAGAATGTCGAACCGTCATGTTGATTAAAGAGATGAATATCTCCCGTTTGATGTTACATTCCCAACAAATTGAAGAACATAAACTCAAGCAAATGGTAAGAGAGTCCAAGAGGGCTCGCATAGGTAATAGTGACTTTTCTCATTCTAGGTCTGATGAACAAGGTCGTTCTAAATTTTGGCAAAGATTTTCCAGTCAAGGATCTTCTAATACTCCTACCCCTAAATTCAACAATGATTGGGTGTCTAACCCTAAGCCTCAAGGAGGAAATAGTGATGGATCTTCCATGACTACTTGCACTAAATATGGCAAGAAACATGATTGCAAATGTTTGGTTGTATGGATGGTTATTTTAATTGTTGAAAAAGTGGTCATAAGATGATAGATTTTTCATTACTTGCTACTAAAGGAATGGATGACAAACTCTCTTCATCCTTATATATACATTATTAAAAGGATCATATGGTTTTGTGGTTTATTGTGATGCTTAATTCACGGAGTGTTTTAATGCAACATGAGAAAACCATTACTTATGTTTCAAGGCAATTGTGGGTGCATGAAAAAAATTATCTGACTCATGATTTTGAGTTTGCAGCGGTGGTGTTTTCTCTAAAGATTTAGATGCATTACGTATATGGTGATCATGTAGATGTGTTTACCGACCACAAGAGTTTGAAATATGTGTTCACTCAAAAGGATTTAAATATTCGCCATATGAGATGGCTTGAGTTATTGAAAGATTACGATATGAGTGTCCTATATCATCCTGGTAAGGAGAATGTGGTGGCGGACGCTCTTAGTTAACTATCAATGAAAAGTGTTGCTCATGTTGAGGATGATAAGAAAGAGCAAGTTCAATATGTTCATAGATTGGTATGATTGGGTGTTCACTTGGTTGGCTCTCATGAAGATGGGGTAATTGTTCAGAACGGTTTTGAATTATCTTTTCTATCATATGTAAAGGCAAAGATAAATCTTGACCCGACATTGGTTGATTTGAAGAAGAATGTGTCCGAAAAAAAGCCATTGAGGCTTTCTACTAAGGAGGAGAAGATGTCCTTTGATACTAAGATCGATTATGTGTTATGAATGTTGATGATTTGAAAAATTAGATTTTGACAGAAGCTCACAATTCTTGGTATTATATTCACCCAGAAGCCACCAATATGTATCGTGATTTGCGAAAAGTCTATTAGCGGAATGAGATGAAGAAGGATATTACGAACTTTATGGATAAATGTTCAAATTGTCAACAAGTGAAAGTTAAGCATCAGAAATTGGGTGGTTTGGATCAAAGCATTAGTATTCCTACATGAAAGTGAGAAGATTTGAATATGAACTTCATTACAGTTTACCTCACATTCGTCAATAGTTTGATTCGATTTGGGTTATTATGGACCGAATAATGAAATCGGCTCACTTTCTTCCATTAAGACTTCATTTTCAATGAAAGAGTACGCTAAGATATATATTCAAGAAATGATGAGGTTGCATGGAGTTCTATTATCTATCATCTCCGATCGTGGAACTCAGTTTACATCTCAGTTTTGGAGGTCATTTTAGAAGGGTTTTGGTACGCAAATGAAACTTAACACGACTTTTTATCCTCAACCCGATGGACATGACGAGCGTACCATTCAGACTTTAGAATATATATTGAGAGCTTGTGTGATTGATTTCAAGGGTAATTGGGATGATCATTTGCCTTTGATTGAGTTCGCTTATAATAATAACTATCATTCTAGCATTGGAATGACACTGTTTGAGGCTCTCTATGGTAGGAGGTGAGGTCTCATATAGGTTGGTTTGAAGTTGGTGAGATTTTTTTTGATAGGGCCCGAGTTGATGCACAAGGTTATGGAAAAGGTTTGACTCATTCGCGAAAGGTTGAAAAGGGCTCGAAGTCGGTAAAAGTCTAATGCCGATGTTAGAAAAAGAAAAATTGAATTTAATGTTGATTATTGGGTCTACTTGAAAATTTCACCCATTAAGGGTATAATGAGATTTGGTAAGAAATGGAAGCTTAGTTCCCGCTATGTAGGTTCATATAAGATTTTAAGGTGTATTGGCAAGGTTGCTTATGAGTTAGATTTACCTAATGATGTAACATCTTTACATATGGTATTCCATGTCTCTTTGTTGAAAAAGTATGTTGGAGATCTGACATCCAATGTACCTTTGAAAGATTTAGGAGTTGAAGAATTTTTTTCCTATGAAGAGGTTCCGGTTGAGATTTTAGACCGACAAGTTTGAAAGTTGAGAATTAAATAAGTTGCTTCTGTGAACGTTCTTTGGTTGAATCAATTAGTTGAGGGTGATCCTTGAGAAGCCGAAGCGGATATGATGTCCCAGTATCCTCACCTTTTTTTCTCCACTCCTACTCTAGCTTGAGGTATTAGCTCCTCATGGTTCATTCTTTTGAATTCAATCGTTTTAGTTATTCTCATATTTCTATATGTATTCATGTTCATGTAAAACTTGATTTTTGATGTTATTATTTAGCTTGGAGTGATTCTCCATGTCTATGTGCATTATGATGAGATTTGCATTCATGTTGGGTTGTTAGTTTCTCTCTTTCTCTATTTATGCTAACTTGAGTCTCATTCGAGGACGAATGTTCCCAATGGGGAGATATTGTCACATCTCAAAGATTGAAAAGTCAAGTTGAAAAGGAAAAGTGCGGAAAATTTCACTAATGCAATGAACTACAGACTGTAGCAAGTCCTATGGGCCGTAGAAAGGAAATTGTAGAACTTGAGTTGAGTTTTGGAAATTTCAAGTTTTCGAAGTCTAACCTACGACTTCACAGTAAGAGCCGTAGAAATTTGGACGAGCCGTAGATGACTCTCGTAGAAAGGATCTAGTTGAATTAAGACCTCAAACTTACAGAAGGATTTTACTGGTCGTAGTTGGTTCGATGGGCCATAGAAAGGTTTCATAGAATTGATCCAGACTTAGTAAATATCTGGACTTGAACATGTGTTCTACAGAAAGGGTATATGGACCGTAGACTGGACGACGGATCGTAGAAGAGTCTCGTGGGAAATAATATATTTTTTTGATTTCTGAAGTTGGTTCTACGGTTGACCAGCACATGCTGTAGAAAGTTCTATGGACCGTAGATATGTCTGACATTAATTTTTGTAGGGTATTTGGGTTCTTTTTCCTATGCAATTAATACCTATACTATGTCGTTCTGACCCTAATTTTAAGTCCTATAACTATGATTTTATTCCTTATTCTACCCTAACCCTCCCATTCTCTCAAATTCCCAAATCCCATCTAAGTTCATCCTCTCCAATTCTCTCTCAAGCTCAAGGAAGAAAGCTACGGTTCCAAGCTTCAAATCTCCTCTTTTCTCTTTCTTTCTAGGCTTTGATCATTAAAGTATGTGGGAATGCACCAACAGATTCAGTTCATCCATTAGGCCCTAAAAGATCTCCAAGTTTCCAATTCAATTTGATTAGGGTTTGGTCTCAATTCTCCATGGGCCTTATTTGTTATGATTCAATTGTTTGATCTTAATATTTTTATGGATGATTCGACTCAATTACATGTTTTCCAATTGATTTCATATGGACACATGTATTATTCATGATTTTGACTATGAATTTAGGAGTTAGTCATCGACGTTCCCTTAAAATTATCCGCATAATTCGCTTAAATACTTCAACTAAGGCTTGTACCTATCGAACACCTATTCCCCTTAAAATTAATACATATTTGATATTTTTTTGACACTCAGCCAAAAATATGAGATGTATGTAATACGCTCGCACTGACATGACAAAGTTATGAATTAAATGATGTCATGTGGCATTTTAGTCCAAATTTGTATTTAAAAAATGAAATTCTAAAAAACAACTATTTTAGTCTATTTAACTAATTAAAAATAAATAAAAAGTATTTTCTAAAAAATACTACCTACCCACGACAACCCCTCATTTTCCTCTACAGTCATCCCAACTTTAATATCCCCCAACACAACAATATCTTCCTCAATCTTTGTTGGATGTTCAATCTCTTTCTCATCACACAGAAGTGATTATTCATCTTAAATGTTTTAATCTTTGTCAAAAGATACTTCGCTTGATTTCTATCACTTGATGTGGACCCTTCAAGTTCAATCACTTCAAAAACATGAACAATAGATGAGAAAATAACTGTAAAGTTATCTAAAGTTTTGAAATGTGATCCCCAACGAGTATCACCTGGTCTTTGAATCCCACGTTCTTGATGTATTCCTTGGCCTTTTTTGTAACACCTCGCTATTTGAAAGAACTAGAATTAGAAATAATCATTTTTGGAAAGAATGAAAAATCTAGAAAATTGGTTATGTTATGTTAGGTTTGAGTTTTGGGTCAACTTCAAACGACCATAACTCCTATCTCAGAATGAGTTAGGTGTGCTACTAGATACCGTAGGAAATTTCTTTGAATTATTTTTCCAACGCTGCCAAGTTTGCTCCATTCTGAGTTTGTATGAGGGAGATATGTCTATTTGAAGTTGGGTTGTCCAGATAAGGAAAGTCAAAATCGGATTTTAAAAGGGTATTATGGTCTTTTCCATACCTAATTAATTAATTTTGTTTTTGGTAATTAATTTTGGGTCTAAACTTATTGGATTCAGTTTACGCTTTTGAAATTTGAGTTAGGGTTTTGAGAGAAGAGAAAGAAAGAGGAGAAGAAGCAAGGATTCGTCACATTCTTGAAGCTAAGCTTGAGGATTTCATCAAGGGGTGATCCCTACGAGGTATGTGAGATCACATAGCGTTGGGTTAGTTCACTCACGCACTAATCATGATTCAATTCAGCGTAATTGTGTTCTTGAAAGAAAATATTATGAGTTCTTGATGAATTTTGTTTAAGTTCTTGTGGGTTCTTGTTGTTGGAGTTGTTGAGAAGTTTCTTGAGTTTGATTTATGAAATTAGGTGTGATTTTGAGTAGATTCATTCATATATTGGTGATATAGTCGAATCTAAGTGTTTGGGAAAAGAACCAATCGAATCTAGAGGGTTTAGAGTTAAATATAACGAGCAAGAAAATTTGTCAAAAATCTGGGGAAGGGGTTGGGGCGCCGTGCCTCTCAGAGCGCCCCAAAGGGGACTCTGAAGTTTGGGCTCTGGGGCGCCGTGCCAGCCAGAGCGCCCAACCCAGCTCCTAAAATTCACCCTTTGGTGCCCCGCGCCACTCAGAGCGCTAGATATGCCATGTCTTCCACCTTTTCCCACTTCTTTCTATTTGAGTTCCCTAGCAACATACTTAAGTTTTCTAGTTGATTTCTACACTCTAAGGTATGTCTAAACATCATGAAATCATCTATAAAAATGAGATCATGAGCCTTGAATCCGTAATTCAATTCAAGGAAAGTTAAGAGTCGAGTCAAGAGAAGTTTATAGAGTTTTCCAAAAGTCTTTTACAAATGTTTTAACTTTGTTTTAAGGCTTGAGTTTTGAGTTGAGTAAAGAGTAAGAGTAAAGTTTAATTTCTTCAAAAGATTATACGGGAACTAAGTATTCCCAAGAGTTGTAATGTTTTCACATTTTAACAAAAAAGAAAACACTGATTTCCAAGAGAGTCTTTGAGCTAGTTTTGAGTAATTATCTCAAACCACAGAAAGAGTTTTTGTTATTAAAACGTATGAGCTGAGTATATTTTGGGAGTAGTATTGAGCATCGATATGGGGATGAGTTCATAATAACTTAAGTCTCCATAAACCATATAGCCATCGTGGGTAAGAAAGGGTCATACATTTTAGATGATTATTTAGTGCTTTTTAGCATAGACTAGTGGATCCACTTAGTTGAGGTGTTCTATATCACGACAAGGTATAATAAGTTCTGGCAGCGTGGACGAGACGTTGTATCATCACTTTAGCTCATAATGATGGCTGTCGGTTAGAGAAACTCTCACAATATTATATTACTTTATATGTAAACTGAGTTGTTATTGTATTTCTTAAATACATTGATTTCTCATCTATTGTTTTAAATGCTTTGTATAAACTACACTTTTATTGTTGTTTTACTTCGCATTTGAGTTGAGTTGAGTAAAGCTAACGTAAGTGTTCTTTTCAGATTTCCTTTCAAGGTTATGTCATGTTTAGTTTTCCCCTCGCATGTTCGTACATTCAATGTACTGATGCCATTTGGTCTGCATCTTTTAATGATGTAGATACAGGTAACCAAGATCAACATCCATCACCTCGTTGAACAAGTTGAGCACTCAGAGTTAGTTGGTGAGCCTCCTTGCTTCTGGAGGATTCCCTTTTATTGCTTTGTTAGTCAGTTGTTAGGATGATTGGAAGTCTTGTCCCGACATCCCTTTTGGTAGTTAGAGGCTTCATAGACAGTTAGATACGAGTCTTTTAGTCTTGTATTTTAGATGTTTTGCTATAAGACTTGAGTTGCCACTTTGGCTAATTTGAATGTTTATCCTTAAACATTCGAAGTTTATTTGAGACAGTTATTTTAAAGTGCATTTAAATCCTTGTATTAATGTTTTAAGTCTTCTGCTATAAGTTAAGTCATGCCAAGGGTTCGCTTGGGGCCAACAATGATTCTCGAGTGCCAGTCCCGCCCAGGGTGTAAGCTCGGGGTGTGATAAACTTAGTATCAGAGCACTGAGGTCAAGAGTCCTAGGGAGTCTATGAAGCCATGCATGTAGAGTCCTAATTATCGGTGTAAAGCGCGCCACATCTATAATTAGGAGGTGGCAATATTTAGGAATTTCCTTCACTTCTTTCATACTCATTTCGTGCGACAAAGTTCATCTCTATAAAGTCTCATTCTAAATTGTGTGTGCACGTGTCTTTCAGATCATGTATCCACGAAGAGTTGTCTGAGGTCCTCCTGTTAGAAGGAACGTTGAGGAGCAAGGGGTACCAAGTGCAACCCCAGGGAGTGGTCACCAATGCTGAATTTCGTGAAACAATCAAAATGCTAAGTCAAGCTTTGACTAACCAGATTGGGCAACAAAGAGGGGCTCGACAGGAAGAAGATGATACTTCGAGGGTCCGTGAGTTCTTGAGGATGAATCCTCCAAGCTTCACTGGTTCAAGCACTACTGAGGACCCGGAAAATTTCGTTGAGGAACTGCAAAAAGTGTTTGAGGTTATGCACGTTGTTGATGCTAAGCGAGTGGAACTAGCTTCATATCAACTGAAGAGTGTTGCTAGGACTTGGTTTGACTAGTGGAAGAAGAGTAGGGTTGAGGCTGCACCAGTTTTGAGTTGGGTTGTGTTCGAGAGTGCTTTCTTGGAGAATTTCTTTCCTTGGGAACTGAGAGAAGCCAAGGTACGGGAATTCCTTACCCTTAAACAGGATTCACTAAGTGTTCATGAGTCTATTTTGAAGTTCACCCAACTTTCCCGTTGTGCTCCGGAGATGGTTGCGGATATGAGGAGCCGTATGAGTCTATTTGTTGCTGGGTTGTCCCGTTTGTCAAGCAAAGAGGGCAAGGCAGCTATGCTAATAAGGGACATGGATATAGCAAGATTGATGGTTTGTGTGCAGCAGGTTGATGAAGAGAAGTTGAGGGATAAGGAAGAGCTTAGGAACAAAAAAGTTAAGACAAGGAATAAGTCCGGGTAGCAAAGTAGTAATGTTAACCGTCCTTCATTTCAGCTAAAGCAAAAGGGACCTGCTCCATCATCTGCTAGTGCACCTGCACCTAGAAACAAAGGTGAGTATAATGGTCAGAATGCACAGAACTTCAGAGCTAGACCAGCGCAGTCTCAGGGTAGTGTGGCACAAGGAGGTAACTGGGCTACTGCATGTGCTAAGTGTGGTAGGAACCACCTGGGTAAGTGTCGTGATGGATCCACTGGTTGTTTCAAGTGTGGTCAAGAATGTCACTTCATGAAAGAGTGCCCTAAGAACCAACAAGGTAATGGAAATCAGGGCATAGAGCCCAATCTTCCTCAGTTGCTCCACCAGACAGAGCTACATCTAGATTAGCTACTTCAGGGGAAGGCGGAGGAGCAAACTACCTATAAGCGATCACGAGTCGTCAAAAGCAATTGAATTCTCCAGATGTTGTCACGGTATGATCAAAGTCTTTACTTTTAATGTTTATGCTTTGCTAGAACCAGGAGCGAGTTTATGTTTTGTGACTCATTATGTTGCAATGAAATTTGATGTTGTTTCTAAGAAACTTTGTGACCCCTTTTGTGTTTCTACACCTGTTGGGGAGTCTATTCTAGCTGAGCGAGTCTATCGTGATTATACCATTTCTGTCAATCACAAGAGCACCATGACTGATTTAGTTGAGTTAGACATGGTTGATTTTGATGTCATTCTGGGTATGGACTGGCTTTATGCCTGTTATGCCTCTATTGATTGTAGAACTCTAGTTGTCAAGTTCCAATTTCCTAATGAGCTAGTTATAAAGTGGAGTAGTAGTTCAGCAATGCCTAAGGGTCATTTCATTTCATACCTTACGGCAAGAAATTTAGTTTCCAAGGGTTGTGTCTATCACTTAGTCCGAATTAATGACTCTAGTGTTGAGACACCTCATATTGACTCAATTCCAGTTGTGAGTGAGTTTCCAGAAGTCTTTCCTGATGATCTACCCGGAGTCCCTCCTGAGAGAGAGATAGACTTCGGTAAAGATATTATTCCTGATACTCATCCGATATCAATTCCGCCATATAGAGTGGATCCAGCAGAGTTGAAAGAGCTAAAAGAACAGTTAAAATATCTCATTGATAAGGGTTTTATTTGACCAAGTATCTCACCTTGAGATGCTCCGATCTTATTTGTGAGAAAGAAAGATGGTTCCCTTAGAATGTGTATAGACTACCGCCAGTTGAACAAGGTTACCATCAAGAATAAGTATCCTCTTCTGAGAATTGATGATCTTTTCGATCAGCTTCAGGGTGCTACCTGTTTCTCTAAGATAGACCTTAAATCATACTACCATCGGTTAAGAGTAAGGGAATGTGATATTCCAAAGACAACATTCAGGACCCGTTATGGTCATTATAAGTTCCTAGTTATGTCCTTTGGTTTGACCAATATGCATGCCGCATTCATGGACCTTATGAATAAAGTATTCAAGCCTTATTTAGATATGTTTGTCATCATATTCATTGATGACATACTAGTCTATTCGATGAATGAGGAAGATCATGCTAGCCATCTCAGAATAGTTCTCCAAACTCTAAAGGATAGGGAGTTGTATGCTAAGTTCTCGAAATGTGAGTTTTGGCTTGAGTATGTGGCATTCTTAGGCCATATTGTTTCCGGTGATGGAATTAGAGTTGATCCTCAGAAAATAGAGGTACTACAGAATTGGCCTAGACCACATCTCTGACTGATATTAGGAGTTTCTTGGGGTTGACTGGATATTATAGAATGTTCGTAAATGGGTTCTCATCTATTTTGTCCCCTTTGACCAAGTTAACTCAGAAAATAGTGAAGTTTCAATGGTCTGAAGCTTGTGAAAAGCTTTCATGAATTGAAAAAGAGGTTGACTACTGCCCCAGTATTGACCGTACCAGTATTCATGAGTTGAGTAAAGCTAAGGTAAGTGTTCTTTTCATATTAATCTTATGCCATGTTTAGTTTTCCCCTCGCATGCTCGTACATTCAATATACTGATGTCATTTGGTTTGCATCTTTTAATAATGCAGATATAGGTAACCAAGATCAGCATCCAACACATCGTTGATCTAGTTGAACACTCAGAGTTAGTTGTGAGCCTCCTTGCTTCAGGAGGATTCCCTTTTATTGCTTTGTTAGTCAGTTGTTAGGATGATCGGGGGTCTTGTCCCGACATCCCTTTTGGTATTTAGAGGCTTCATAGACAGTTAGATATGAGTCTTTTAGTCTTGTATTTCACATGTTTGGCTACAAGACTTGAGTTGCCACTTTGGATAATTTGAATGTTTATCCTTAAACGTTCTAAGTTTATTTGAGACAATTGTTTTAAAGTGAATTTGAATCCTTGTATTAATGTTTTAAGTCTTCCGCTATAAGTTAAGTTAAGTCAAGTCAAGGGTTCGCTTGGGGCCA
The DNA here is from genome assembly GCF_019186545.1 of Solanum stenotomum. Lineage (NCBI taxonomy): Eukaryota > Viridiplantae > Streptophyta > Magnoliopsida > Solanales > Solanaceae > Solanum > Solanum stenotomum. The sequence continues at coordinate 26,365,805 of NC_064283.1, forward strand.
TCAATGGTTCTCGAGTAATTGCTCTAAATTTTTGGTTTGGTGATCACGGAGTAAGTCTATACGCTTGAAAGATCCTTCAACAACATTCAACACATTACTAACATGATCAAAAAAATCTTCAACATCCAAATGTTTTTTAGCAATAGCCACAAGTGTTAGTTGCAATTGATGAGCAAAACAATGAATGTAATATGCCGATGGACTAACTTTCATAATCAAAGTTTTGATCCCATTTATCTCTCATTTCATATTACTAACCCCATCATAACTTTGTCCACATATTTTGGATGGACTTAGTGAGTGAACGGAAAGCAAAGAATAAATCACTTTCTTCAATAAACATGCCGATGTATCACTAACATGGACAAGACCGATGAATCGTTCAACTACTTCACTATTCTATTAACGAAACGCAAAACAAGAGCCATTTTTTCTTTGTGAGAGATGTCTTTTGACTCATCAACTAATCTACCAAAGTAATCTCCATTCAAGTCTCTAATAATTTCTTTCAATGTTTCTTTTGCACAGGCATTGGTAATATCTTTTTGAATCATAGGACAAGTCAAAGTATCATTTTGTGGGGCATTTTCTAATATCACTTTTCCCACATTCGGATGTTTGTCCCCATGCCATCGCAAGTCCTAGAAAGAAGCCTTGATTTGTTGAAGATTCACTTTCATCATGATCTCGAAAAGGTAATCCATATTGCAAAAGAAGTCTTGACACATCAATTGAGGCTTTCAAACACATTCGATACTCATTTTTAAACTTTTGAGAATGCTTGTCAAGAACAACTTGAATTGATTGATGATGATTTGACACATCTAGCATCTTGTTGAAACATTTGTCATGAATACTATTAACATCACCAACATGTTTATGAAACCTTTCAAGTGTCCTATTCCAACTCCTAAAATCAGATTTTGTGTAAAACTCACTCGTATGTCCATGGAAAAATTATCTTTGAATAAATAACAATATATACAATAGACAAAATCTTTCTCCACGCTATACACCAACCATTTAGAATATGACCTTCAAATCAACTTTTACAAAATTGACACATTTTTTTTCCAATTTCAGTTGGAGGATATGAATCTATGTGAGGTTGACAAGGCCCTTGTTGAATATAATGTTTCCTCACTTCATCCTTTATTCGAGGGTTATAGTGAGTAATTGGTACTCTTTTTCCTGGATCGGCTTCAAGTGAATCTAAATTAAGGTTATCTATAAGATGAGAAAGATTGACATTCGTACTAGAACTTGCTTGAGAATGATTAAATTTCTCAAGAAACTTCTCCATCTCAATTCACAAAACTAGAATACTTTCCTACAAAAATTAAAATTCAATTCAACTCACAATTAATTCAAATTTAATAGGGTAAGTCATAGTTAATTCAAATTGATATGGTTCATATCACACAATTTTTAACTAATAATGTCGTACAATGTTCATTAGAAATTTAAAATATCAAAGTAAAATCAAAACTCTTGTCCAATATGAAATCAATCATCACTCATTAAAACTTTAAAGAACTCAAGAAATAGAAATAAAAAAATCTTACAAAAATAGAATTGCAAACTTACAATCTACAAAAGGTTATGGATGGATGGAGAAAGGTGAAAACAATAGCACCGAACAACAAGCAGGCCTATGAGGCTTAGCCGCTGGACGCAATGCTAAGGCGGGCAACGGGTGGCAACGACAGCAAGTGACTTGGGTTCGGAATGGGGCAATCAAGACTTGGGAGAAGTTGAAACTTGGAGGAAGAAGGATATGGAAATAGTTGAAGAGAAAGAGAACACTTTTATTTGTGTTTAATCAAATAAAAGAAAAGTCAAAGGAGTAATAATTTAACTAATTAAATTTAAGTCAATAACAATTATAAAAAACAATATAAAAAAATGTGCCAGCTGTTTTTCCTTAAAAAACGTGATTGTAGCCTTTTTTTCTTTAAAAACGTGTGCACCAATTTCTCAAAAATAATAGATGCAAATGGGATTCAAACCCGCGATATCAGCCTTAGTAAGTCACCCTCCTACCGTGGCACCACATGCCAGTTTTGTTCTCTGGGTGGCACGCTATATATTTATATAAATATTATTTATATACTCCTATGTATATATAGAGTTTCCATTGAAGTTCGTGGGTGGTGTGGCACCCCCACACCTTAATAGATCCGCCCTTGTTCGAGATGAAAGTAGTATATATTAAATAATATATTTTTTAAAATGTATATTACATTTCAAAAGAATTACGAATAACAGAGATTTAATTAATAGTCTTATATGAAAAATAATATGTTAATTACAAAATAATAAAAATAATAATATAATATTCAAAAAGTGAAATAGAGAGTATGAATAGTAGTTCTTTTAAATTTGGATAACTACTATTCAACTCTCCATAATTGGAGAGTAAAGGGTAAAATAAAGAGTGCTTGGAGAGGGCATTCTCTGTTTTACTCTCCAAATATAGAGAATTGAGAGTAAAATAGAGTAGGGTTGGAGATGGTCTTACCCTCTACTCTCCAATTATAGAGAGTTGAATAGCAGTTCTCCAAATTTGGAGAACCACTATTCATACTCTCTATTTCACTTTTTCAATATTATATTATTATTTTTATTATTTTGTAATCAACATATTATTTTCATATACAATTATTAATAAATCTTTAATATTCATAATTATTTTAAAATGTAATATAACATTGTAAAAAATATATTATTTAATATATACTGCTTTCACCTCGAATTAATAATATTTTAAATATTTTGTATTTTTTTGTCACTTTATGATACAATTTGATGTTATTGTTAATTTTCACTACGAAACATGCACAAAATTTAAATGATAAGATAAAAAAATTAATTCAAAAATACAATACATAACATAATAATTTAAATACAAGATAACAATATAATACATAACATAATAATTTCAAAAATCACAACAATAATTTAGTTATCCGGTAGGGCATTTCTAGATTTAATAATATTCGGAAAAATTAGTATAAGATCCAGAGAAGTTATATTTGTGAATGCGGTTGTGCTTGTTGATTTTTTTTCTCAATTATTTGAAATTGTTATTTAGAAATTTAGAACAAAATATAATTTAATATTAAATAAAGAATTTCAAAAAATTAAAATTTTATATTACATGAAAATTATATAGGGTGATTATTTGGAAAAAAGAAGAAAAAATTTATATTATGAAATAAGAAAATAAAAAATGAAATAGAAATAATAATATAATATTGAGAAGAGAGAATAAGATTTGAAGAGTCAAATAGAGAATTGGATTGAAGTTGGTTGTCTGAAAAAATATGGAACTCGCCTCTATATTACTTTCTATTCTTTATATTTAAAATAGAGAATGGACTCTCTAACCATCCTCCATTTCACTCGTTATTCACCACTTATTCGGAGAACTATTATTCAAACTCTCAATTTCACTTTTTCATTATTATTTCTAATATTTTGTAATTAACATATTATTTTCTATATAAGACCATTAATTAAATATATAATATTAATAATTCTTTTTAAATGTAATATAATATTTTAAAAATATATTTTTTAATATATATTACTTTCATCTCGAATTAATAATGTTTTGATTTTTTTAAATTTTCGTCACTTTAATATAATTTGATTTTATTATTAATTTTCACTATAAAGAATGCACAAAATTAAATGGTCTACAATTGTTCAAACTATTCGCGATCCACATTCCTAAAAGAAGAAATATTTCACGATGAAATAAGAATCATGCCGAAAAGATGTTGAATGTGCATTCGGAGTTTTGGAATCACATTTTGCAATTATTGCAGGGCAGTTACGTTTTTGGAGAAAGGAAGTGCAAGATGATGTAATGACTTATTATACTACACAACATGATAATCGAGGATGAACGTGATCTTAATGCACCAATTCAAGATATCGTAGAGGTTCCAACTACAACGACATAAATGGTAGTAGATGAAAATTTCTGATTTGAACAATTTTTAGTTAGACATAAAAAATTAAAGACAAAAATAATCATTTTAAACTCTGTAATGCGTTAGTAGAACATTTATGAGAGCAACATAATAATCTTGAAAGTTGAGTATTTATGTAAATGCTTATGTAATTGTATTCCATTAATGATTTCACTTTTATTTGAATTGTCCATTAATTTGTATATTATATAATTTTTTCCTGTAATTTATGTAATTTAGAGATTTAGAATAAAATATAATTTTATATGAAATAAAGAATTTGAAAAAATAAAACTTATATCACATGAAAATTATATAAATTGATTATTTGAAAAAAAAATGATTTATACTATGAAATAAAAAAAAGAATAAAATAGAAATAATACTATAATATTGAAGATAGAGAAGATTTTTTTTTAGAGAGTAAAATAGATAATTGAGTTGGAGTTGATTGTCTGAAAAAATAGAAAACTCTATATTTAGAGAGTAAAATAGAGTATAAGGGCATCTCCAATCCTACACTCTATTTTACCAACTCCAACCCAATTCTCTATTTCACTCTCTAAAAAGGAATCTTTTTCTCTCTCCTCAATATTGTATTATTATTTCTATTTCATTCTTATTTTCTTATTTTATAATATAAATCCTTTATTTCTTTTTCCCAATAATTACTTTATATAACTTTCATGTGATATAAAAAAAACAATTTTTTTATTTAATATAAAATTATATTTTATTCTAAATTTTTAAATAACATGAATTGCAAGAAATATTATATAATATACAAATTAATGGACAAATTCAAATAAAAGTGAAATACAATAACATAAACATTACATAAACACTCAATTTTTGAAATTATTACGCTGCTCCTATAAATGCTCTATTAATGCATTACGGAGTTCAAAATGAGCATTTTTGTCCTTAACTTTTCTATGTCTAGCTAATAATTGTTCAAACCGAAGATTTTCATCTACCACCATTTCTGTCGTTGGAGTTGGAGCCTCTACGACATCTTGAATTGGTGCATTAAGATGATGACCACCTCAATTATCATGTTGTGCAGTATAATACATGTAGTCATTATATCATGTAGCACTTTCTTTCTCCAAAAACGTGACGGTCATGCAATAATTGTAAAACGTGATTGCAAAACTCCGAATGCACGTTCAACATCTTTTTGGCATGATCCTTGTTTCATCGCGAATTGATTATTATGTTATGTATTGTATTTTATCTTGTATTTAAATTATTATGTCATGTATTGTATTGTTATCTTGTATTTAAATTATCATATTATGTATTGTATTTTTAAATTAGTTTTTTCATCTTATCATTTTAATTTTGTGTATTCTTTATAGTAAAAATTAATAAATCAAATTATATTATTGTCGAAAATTAGAAAAAATTAAAATACTATTAATTCGGGATGAAAGTAGTATATATTAAATAATGTATTTTTAAAAATATAATATTACATTTAAAAAGAATTATGAATATTAGATATTTTATTAATGACATTATATGTAAAATAATATGTTAATTAGAAAGTAATAGAAATAATAATAAAATATTCAAAAAGTGAAATAGAGAGTGTGAATAGTAGTTCTCCAAATTTGGAGAACTACTATTCACCTCTCTAAATATGAAGAATGGAGAGTGATATGGAGGTGGATTGGAGTGTCCATTCTCTATTTTACTCTCCAAATATAAAGAATGGAGAGTAAAATAGAGATGGGTTGGAGATGGTCTTAGGGTGTGCAAAAATCAAATCGACCGATAAACCGAATCGAAAAGAGTGTTATTGATTTATTGTTATTGAGTTATTGGATTAACGGTTATTTAATGGTTTTATATTTATCGGTTCGATATTGATCTTTTAATATTGGGTTATTGGGTTAACCAATAACCCATTAAGAATATAATAATTTACTATTTTAATTTTTAGTCATACATAAATATCAAACAAAAAATATTAATATAATCATTATATTAGACTTTACTATAAGGACCCAACACAATTAACATTACTTAATTAACTCTGCTCTCTGCATTTATCCTTTAGGTTTTAATATTACTTTAGTCTTTTAGGCAACGACTAGGGTTGTGAATTATGAGTATTTGCTATCCTTTTACTACACTAAGCAGAATTTTTGCACTCAATGAATAATTATATTTCTCTCTTTTTTATTTCACGTTAAATTATTGGACAAGTCATTTATTTGTTTTGAGATCATTTTCTTATTGGTTAAATCGAAAATCGAACCGTTAAAGACCAAAACCGATAAACCAAAAAACGATAACAAATATCTTATTTGTTTGGTTATCGGTTTAACATATTTATAAATCTAAAACCGATAAATCGAACCGATAATACTTAAAACCGAACCGACCAATACACACGCCTAGGTCTAAGGTTGGTGATGTCCTAAACAATATACAACACAACAACCATCCAAACAAGGTGTTATAAAAATTAGAGAGGGCAGAAGCACATGGATCATAATCCGCGTCACCTATCTGAAACCAAATAATCACCATTCATTTCTACACAATCAACGGTTCATATTCGTGCAACCAATAATTTTTCCACTAAAATTTCAAATTTTCGATTTGTCCCTCCACTTTATTCTAATCTCTGTCTCTCTCTCGATATATATACATCTCTCTTCCTCAACACAATCACCATTAACACGTCAGCTTTTCTCTCTCTAGACTTGAAGATCCAAAGCAATGGCAAGAACATAGCAAACAACAAGAAAATCCACTGGAGGAAAGGCACCAAGGAAGCAGTTGGCTACCAAAGCTGCAAGGAAATCAGCACTGGCCACTGGAGGAGTGAAGAAGCCTCACCGTTTTCGTCCAAGAACAGTGGCTCTTCGTGAGATCCGTAAGTATCAGAAGAGAACTGAGCTTTTGATCCGAAAGCTACCTTTTCAAAGATTGGTTAGAGAAATTGCACAGGATTTCAAGACGGATTTGAGATTCCAGAGCAGTGTTGTGGCTGCACTTCAGGAGGCTGCTGAGGCGTACTTGGTAGGTCTCTTTGAGGATACTAATTTGTGTGCAATTCATGCTAAAAGAGTTACAATTATGCCTAAGGATATGTAATTGGCAAGGCGTATTAGGGGTGAAAGGGCTTAATATGGTAAGTACTCCTTTATTCTTAACCAAAAGGTCTCGGGTTCGAGCCCCCTTGGGTACAGAGTCGCTTTTGTTAGGGAGCGCTTTACCCCCAATGTGGGACTTTACAGCGTGAATACAAATTTAATTGGGCTCCAATTTCGATACCGAACATTGGGTGGAAAACCAAAAAGAAGGCAATGATAGGATATTATAAGCAGATCATGTAAGATGCAATAAGCAAACTCGATAACATCTCTTTCTCCTTATCTGTTTCTTGAGAACTATAGAAAAGCTAAGTTTTTAAAGTCTCGTAAACACAAAAGAGTAATTTTGAAAAACAAATTGAGCAAAATACCTAAGTAAAGCTTCCAACTCCCTCTATTCCAAATTCAACGTCCTGTCACCCTTTTAGTGAATATCGTGAATGAACTTTCACCAAACAGAACAATCTGTTATCCATTTAACTTTACCATTTGGATATTTCATAAGATAGATTATACAAGAGAACAACGGCCAACTTCAGAGAAAAAGTTTGGAATCCATCTATAAATGATCAGGACTGTTACTGACGTGACATAACCCTGTACAGAACATTCAGTTCCTATCTAATGCCTCGCTATATTTCCCAAGTCCAACTAAAAATTTCAAGACAAGGAATGAGACTTTCAACCAAATCTTGAGAAAACTATTGTTTTCTAGACATGTTTAAGCCCACGAGATCCATTGGTACAAATAAATGATGGACTTTATGAATCCCAATGCTTGTCCCTAAACTCTATTTATCATACCTCTTGTTTACAAAAATCACAGATTTTTATCAATGGGTTTACTACAGTAATCCCAAAGTAAAAAAAAGAGGAGCAGAGAGAAATGATTTCAAACAGGAAAGAGCAATAAGTGTTGAAATTGATCAAAGACAAAGTGAATCAGGAAAGGCCAGAGACCTCTTGGTTTTCTCCCAATAATGACTGATGAATAAAACAAAGATCCTTACCATATAGTATCGTCTATACATCCTTAATGGAAGTTTGATAAAATAAATAAAACTGAAATACTTATGTTCCTTACAAGCTCTAGTATCTATTGATCTAACTGAGGGAGGATCTCCTTGATCCTTTTTACATAAAACCTTAAGCGTTTGCAATTTTTCTATTCCCATCAAACCTAACTAACTCAATAATACGTATTAAATTTCATCATCCTCTTTGGATTTTATGGTTGATCTGAAGAGAAAGAATACCAGAACTTTTAAGGGTTTAGAAAATCCAAAGTGAAGCATTCCATTCTGTTTCAATGAGTCAATAGTACCAGCAAAGTTGTATCTCTCAGCTACAAATCAAACCTTTTTTTTCAAACTAACACCATGTGATAGCAAGAACCATTTAAAGTGAAACTTGATAGATATCAGTGTGAAGGTAATTGTCTCAAATTAACAATTACCAATTCAACCGAATTTAATAGGGATTAGTCAAATTCAGAAACTAACTACATCATCATAAAAAGAAAAGGGGAAACAGTTTGAGATCATGAGCGAGCAACATTGGATTAAAACCCTTGTTCTGCAAACAAACTTGTTCATAGAGAGAAGAAAGACCTCTGGAAAATATGTTGTTGATGTAATCCAAAGTAGTCTGCTAGTCGGATGCGGCCATTTAAGTGGGACTGTGCCAAGAAAGCAAGGTCCAAACACACAACAAGAGTCTTTAATCAACTCCGCAATCCAATTGTCCTTCACAACTCCCAAATCTGAATGGTCATATCTGCCTGCTAAATTCACCTCTTTGGATCTGTGTCGGATCCGCTCAAACGAAATTGGGAATGCTCACCAGAGTAGAAGACCAATCAGAGCTGCAAAAAAACAAAGATGACAAGAGTAAACACTAAATTTATTAGTATTTTAAATTGAATCTTAGTCCTTTAATTTAATGCTCCCACGTTTTATTATTGTTTTAGATAAACGAGAAAAATATTAATCACTCCATCTAACAATAATTGTCAACTATTGACTTGACATTAGAATTATGTATTGATCAGTTCAGTTCGATTTTATGTATTATCAATTCGCTTTATATATTTTCTATTTTTAAATACGTTAAACCAATAAGATTTTTAAAAATCAATTTTCCATTTAACTAATAAGAAAATGTTTATAAAATAAATATGTGACTTCTCCAATAATTTAACGCAATAAGACAATAATATAACTTTACAAATGCTAATAAATTAGAAACAATAATAACTAACATCAAATGAACTATACAAGTGTAATAAAAAGAGAAATATAATTTTTACTTTGTATAATGTGAAATTGTGAACTCAAAGTCAATATGAAGTGTGAATTGAAGGCTAAAGGGCAACCATAGTAAGTAGTAAGGTATTGAGATTAATATTTAAATATTTATGTGTGGATAAAGCAGTAATTACTATAGTCTTAATGGGTTATATCGGTTTACCCAATAACTCAATATTAAAAAACCAAGATCGAACTGATAACCTGATAGTTTTTTTATAAAACCATTTAAAAATTGTTAACCCAATAAATCCAATAGTAATAAATCAATAGCACTTTTTTCGGTTCGATTTTTGTATGCCCCTACTTGGCACAGATAGAGCTGTCAAAATGGGCTAGCCCAATCCAACCCAATTGAGTTAAATGGATTAGAACGGGCTGACCCTTTTAATTAAAGGTCCTATAAAATAGCAGCCCAATCCAGCCCTAAGTGGGCCACAGGTTGACCCTTCAACCAAAAAATGGAAAGCATTTTCCTCTTAGAAAGAGTGAACGTTGATGTCTGATGAACACGACATTACTACATATAAAAATTCATTCATGAATTATACATACTTCAGTGAATATTTACAAAACAAAAACATAATAGCCAAGATACAATATTCATAAGATTCATCCAAGCAAAATACATTACATGATCACTATTTTCATAAACAAGAGTCAAGACAATAAAGGAGAAGTGGAAAATTAGGCAAAAAAAACAAAAGTAAAAGAGGTCAAAGATTCATAGTTATAATGGAGTAATGGACTTGGGCTAATAAGAAGATTTAGTGGGCTAATTGCCCTAAAATGTAAAAGATATGTAAAGAAGTTAGTCTTGATTTTATATTGATATTTTTAAAATACTCATTGACAAAATTTTAACAAATAAAACATTACTCAAAATATATATAATAAATATTTTTAATTCACAGCCTACAAGCTGACCTCTAAGGCTTGCGGGTTGGGCCTACGAGGCCAGCAGGCCAAATGAGGCAGACTAATATGCCTCGTTCCTAAATGAGTTGAAAAAATTAAGTCCAACCCCATTTAATTCAAGTGTTGGGTTGGGCCGGCCTAGAGGGCCAAACCCATTTTGATAGCTCTAGGCACAGAGATTAAAAAGTAGTAAATGATCAGGGTAATTTTACCAAACCACCTTTATTAAATAGGGAAAATTTCATATATGGCAAACAAAATTTTCAAAATAACGCTCTATGGGCATAATTTATATAATTACATTCCATGTGTATAGTTTAGTTTGCTATTAAGCATTTATTTTGTACATAACATATTTTTGGTTAAAAATTTATACAATATTTTATTTTTTAAATAAATTGAATCACGAGCGCTAAAAACGGCAACATGAAATTTACATAATCCCATGACTTAAGCTAAACGTCCAAAATTAAATATTTTTTCCAAAAAAGAGTACTACAACGATGGAAAGTCCATAACATCTTGTTTCCTCAAACGACAAAAGCATCCCCTTAATCAATAATTTTGTATATTCAACACCAGATAATCGTTTCTTTCAAGGAAACTTAATGTTTTGAAGCTGCAAGAAAGTATACAATTGATTTGTATAGTATATAATTAAAATTTTGAATAACGAATAATTTTTGTTTTGTTGATTATGATGTTTCGCAAAAATTTGTATTCGTTTATACAAGATTAGAGAAATCGTATATTAACGATTCTATTCTATTTTTTTGTTCGAAAAAAGTTGAATGATACGATTTGTATATATGTATTGTATATGATTCAAATACAATTGTGCTCTTTAATGCGAGTAATTTTTGTATTTTATACGATTACCTATATGTATACATAAATACTTCATGCAATTTGTATAAATACATATCAACATACAAGTGTGATTTAGGCAGAAACTATACATAGACTTCAAAATAAAAAATGTATATAACTAACAAAATATATAAATATCAATATACATAATTGGATGTTTGCGCATGAATCTAATTCCCTATAAAAAAATTAAAGATACAAAATATTTCAATTAAGTGTCGCATACTATTATATGCTTTTATACAAAACTAAAACATTTATATAAATAAGCTATATTTGTATTTGCATTTTCTTTGTATATAACTATAAATTTATATGTATATGAGTGTGTATATGAATATAGTACTTAAATATACAAAATATACAAATACCTCAAGCAATATTTATATATTAACTAAATATACAAATCATTAAATACATATACTTCAAGCAATTTGTATAAACACAAATCAATATACAAATGTGATTTAGGCAGAAACTGTACATAGACTTAAAATAAAAAACTGTATATAACTAACAAAATATATAAATATTAATCTACGAATGTGATTTAAGAAGAAAATATACATATGTACTTCAAGCAATTTGTATAAATGCATATTAATATACAAGTGTGAGTTAGGCAGAAATTATACATAGACTTCAAAATAAAATTGTATATAACTAACAAAATATACAAATATTAATATACAAAATGTGATTTAAGCTGAAAATAAACATACACTTCATGCAAATCATGTTCCTGATGTTCTTCAGATTTGTCAATTTCTGATGAAGCAGATCCACTCTCCTCTGAGTCACTCTTTATGGCTTTTCTCTTACTTCCTCCTTCAACAATTTTAATGTCGCTAGCCTTCACATTGTTGATGACTTTCTGAATTGCCATTGGGTCATTTTTTTTTCTTGAATCTCATTTCTTCAATAGATTGTTCATCTTGAACTTGTTTAGATTTTGCCAGAGACCCTACCTTGACCCCAAAATCCTGAGTTAAACCCATTGAAAATGAAGGTGGATTGTCAACAACATTGACATGCAATGGCATAACTCTCGTAATCCTCATAGATAGAGATAAATCATCCATTCTGATTTTGAAAAACTTATAATTTGATAAGTAAGAAAGATTTTTTTAAAAAAATATGAAAAAATAACAAGCATAATAGTATACAATTGTTGAAGAAGGAAAAAAGAAAAAAAATGGATTCACCCACGATTTTGGCGGTTACCTGCGAAAAGTGAAAGCACGACGGGAGGGAGAAGGTGGAATTCGAAATTCAAATTAGAAGTGGAAGAGTGATTTTAGGAGAAAGATATGAAATGGGCATAGGAGAGATAAATTTGATTTTGTATAAAATGATATACAAAAGCATATGAAGGACTTTGTTGGTTAGGTATACAAAGAGGTGATGGGTCCCATTAATTATGGCAAAAAAATTGAAACTATATTTACTGACAGTAAATAAATTAAATTATACCCTTATTAACTAATTACTTAGGGATGTTTGCCAACTCACGTAATTTTCCCTATTAAATATAAGTCATCTAAACATTGAAAAATGAATAGTATTTAATAGCAAGGGTAAAATAGACACAATATGGTAATTATTCATTGATTTTATAAATTGGACAAGTATTGTTGGACATCTCAAGATAATATAGTGGACAAGTAAAAATGGACTGAGGAAGTAATTTATTCAAGTTTATAAACGAGGATAAACATTACTAAAGTTAATTATGGTGTTTATAAATGCGGATAAACATTTTAATTATTTAATTATAAATTAAAGATTAATATATATGCTTTGAAGTCACATATATTTTATAGAAATTAATTTTAACGTCGATATGTTGAATATATTAATGTTGTAAAAACTTACCTACACATACTGTGTATATCAAACTAATGCAATTTTCATGGTTATGCGACTTAATGAAATAAACACATGTTAATTAATTAAGGTTAAGTAAAATGAATCCTAAACTCAAACACATGATATGCATGTATAGAATTGGTGTGTACATCACGTTTTACTCTTTTAATATCCTTAATCCCTTTTAGTTGTCATATATGCTAAAAATAGTTATTTTAAAATATTTTTCAATTTTAAAAATTAAGAGACTATTAAGTATTATTTTTCCAACTTTTCTCTTAACATTAATTTTTTTAGAATTAAAGACACATAAAGAGATAAAGATTAAAATATTAATAAAAAATATATTCTTCAATCACATCTTAATTAATTTTTTTCGATTTCTTCAACTAAAAAGGAACGGAGAGAGTAAATTATAAATTCTATAAAAAATAATACATAAAATAGCAATAAACATCAAAATAGATATAATATTTATTTAAATGACAAACAACATTTTTCTATTGATCCAAATATTATGTTTTGATACATCTAAGCTAGTATTTGTTTAAAGCTATAATTAAATTAAATTGTGTTTAAATAAAATAATTTTTAATGAAATAATTTAATCTTTTAAAAGTCATAAAATTCAATAAACATAATTGATCCTCATAGAACTATTTTTTTTAAAGAGAACAATATCATAGTTTGACAATAATGTGAATGCCACCTTTCACGTTCCTATTGGAATATTTACTTACAATGAAAAGAATAATATTATAAGTGTTATAAAATCAAGCTCAAAGCAATATAAGTATAAAGAGAAAGAAGACAACAGAAGTAGATGTAGGAGAACACTTTTCTTCTTATTCAAGTGTATCATCCAAATGATGAATGATATCTCTATTTATAGTGTTGAGATATCACTCCCAAAGGTCACAAACTAGTAGATACATAGTTATCCAAAAGGGTTCTTATCACCTTGGAAGCATATATACATGAATACAATTAAGTCTTATATAAATCTAATGGACAATCCACACAATTCAATAGATTTATAACACTCCCCTTTGATGTCCATAGATAATGTGCCTTGTTAAAGCCTTACTAGGAAAAACCAAATGGAAAAAAGCCTAGTGAAGGGAAAAGAGTACACACATCTCATAATACACTTTAAATGTTGCTTCATTAAAAACCTTACCAGGAAAATCAAACTTGGGAAAAAAACCATGGTTAAGAAAAAGGGTACAACACGTATTTTACTCCCCCTATGAAAACTTCATTTGATATCTCGGAGACGACACATTTCAATCTTGTATCTCAACTTCACAAACGTTGATGTTGGCAATGCCTTAGTGAATAAATCAACAAGATTATCACTTTAACGGATCTATTGAACTTCTATCTTACTATTTTGTTGAAGATCATGTGTGAAAAAAAACTTTGGTGAAATGTGCTTTGTCCGATCTCCTTTGATGTATCCTCCTTTCAGTTGAGTTATACATGCAACATTATCTTCGTACATTGTGTTTGGTATATTTTTCTTCAAAGAAAACCCACACATTTTCTGAATATGGTGGGTCATTGATCTCAACCAAACGCAATCTCGACTTGCTTCATGGATGACTATTATTTTTGCATGATTTGAAGAAATGGCTACCAATGTTTGCTTCATTGATCGCCAAGATATTGTTATGCCTCCACACGTAAGCAAATAGCCTGTTTGTGACCAAGCTTTATACGGATCAGATAGATATCTTGCACATGCGTAACCAACTAATTCTGACTTGAATTTATCGGAATAGAATAAACCTATGTCCATGGTCCCCCGAAGATATCTAAGTATGTGTTTAACACCATTTCAATGTCTTTTTGTTGGGGAGGAATTGAATCTTGCCAGTAAACTCACTACAAAATAGATATTTGATCAAGTATTGTTAGTAAGGTACATTAGTGCCCTGATTTCACTAAGATATGAAGTTTCATCACCAAGAAGTTCTTCATCCTTCTCTTGAGGTCGAAATAGATATATATTAATGTCAAGTGATCTTACCATCATTGGGGTACTCAATGAATGTGATTTATCCATGTAAAATCGGTTTAAAATTTTTTGTGTGTATGTTGATTGATGGGCAGGTATTCTATTTGATAAATTCTCAATCTGTAGGCCAAGACAAAATTTTGTCTTGTCGAGATCTTTCATTTCAAATTCCCTTTTCAGATACTCAACGGCTTCTAAAAGCTCTTTAAGAGTGCTAATAATGTTCAAGTCATTAACATACATAACTATTATAACAAATTTAGATCCTGACCTTGTTATAAAAATCACAAGGACAAAATAAGGTTATTTTTTTACCCATTCTTCCTTGATTATTTCAATCCATATAATGATTTTCAAAGCTTTATTGAAAAAGTTTCTTTCAAACCCTTTACATGCTTCAGGCACCTTGAATCCTTCAAGGATTTTTTATATAACCTTCATTGACTAGCTAGACATGGCAATTATTCATTATATGCATTGAAGTTTTTCATATGTTGCCAGATCAAAATAAACTTCATTGCATCCACCATGGGAGAAAAAACTCCAATAATGTTAGGACTTCTGCGAAAAACCTTTATGCCCCAAGGCACAAGCCGTACTTGATATCTTACGGTTATACTATCGCATAATAATTTATTTGTACTCCACTGACATTATACTTTGATTTATGGACTATCAGTTCAAAACGTCACTTTTCTAAGTGAAACAAAATATACTTGAATTATGCATTTTATTTGGCCAATCATTTATCTATCCACACTATGTGACAAATTTAAATTCAAGATCCTCATCACGATCTATATCATGTAGCTCTACTTTATATCAAAATTACCATCGACGGTTATTTGATATCGATTTCAATATGACATAACTTATCGAGATCTCTTCATTTTTCATCATTTCATGTACTTGAACATTTGTCAAGGTTTAATGAAGTGTTATGTTGTCGTTCTCCTTTAAAGCACTTGCCTCATTATCATGACCATCTTAATCATTTGCTCCTCTGCTTTCTCAAGAAATTTTATATTTGGAATCGATTGGTCTACCACGCTTCAGGCGTATCAAAGACACTTTCCTTCAAGGACTTCTCATTGGAGCATTTGCAGCCGAGTTATAACATAAGGTCAGTAAATTCATCTGGCAATAGATTTGCAACATTATGCAAATGTATTATCCCTTGAACTTCAAGTTCACATATTTTAATGAGGATCTAGATAATTCATAATTTACCTCACATATAGTTTTCAGCTATCAATCATCTCCCCCCCTTAATGTTAGAAAATCTAACATTCTTCCCCACAACATTTGAGAATTTATCTTTGTGCGTGGTAGAGCAATTAAATCATAACCGTACATTCAACGCTTTAGATGAAAATTATTTGATTCCTGACCCTGAACCAATTTGATAGAAGACCTTTGTTGGCTTGATGTGTACAAGTGTTACTACTTGTTAAATAAATTCATCTCATACCAAATTTCTTTTGGGAGATTTGTTCTCTTAATCATTGATTTAGTTATAATTGGAGGCATACAATTTATGCTAAACTAACCAACAATATCAACATAATTTTATAATTTGGAACTAAGCTCATAATTTAATAATTCGAGCAAAAAGCCTTACAAAAATCAATTTGCAAGTGGATAATAAACGCACATGTGACCATCACATAAATGTAACTATCAAAATTATTTAATTGTAGACGGTCCACATGGCATATGAACGGGCCCATATTCACCTTTTTATATGTTTCAAATAATTTCAGGGAATACATTCCAACCTTAGCTGGTACAATGATAATTTTATCACGAGAACAAACAACACATTAGAATTCTTGAAGAATCTTGTATTTCTTCAACATATAGCCACATGTATTCTCAATTTATTCTACATCTCATTGGAACCAAAATGACCAATCGGTTAAGTCAACTGATATTTATTTCAATACACTTATAGTTTACTTTTGCGTGTGATTCCATAAGCATGCCCATGTTTGTGTACAACAAACAAGAGGAAAACAATGATAATCTTTTACATAAATATTTATAACCCGCTTCGATTGTAGTACTATGAAGATATTAAATCTTTTCATAATTTATAGTCTCAATATAATAATTTTTCTTTTCGATTCATCCGAAACTTAAAAAGTTTCTTTTGAGACTTACTACAACCCCAATATTATTCCTCTTATAATAACACAACTCGTTAGAGCTTACAATTATTTTTGTGTACTATAACATATTCCATGACACCATCCGTATGGTGAATATCTCCTTCAATGAGAAAATTATATTATTATTATCATGGTCAAAATTATTACAATCAAGACATGTTTCTTGCTTTACTTTTGTCGTACCATAGGTACACAATCAATGAAAAATTTGTATTGCCACACAATAATATTATCTTGGTCATGGCCACAACTTTATAGGCAAAAATTACTTCTTTCTTTTGCTCTTTCGGTAGTTCACAATAAACATACCATAATATTTATGATGTATAAACGTACGCGATCATTGACCATTTCTGTCAAATAAAATTTATTTATTTCTCTCAAACCTCCCTTAGAGGTGAGTTGTGGCATATTTTCAACCATACATGAATATGGTCTTATTCATATTTTTTTCTTCATATTTTGCCACATTCTCTTTCAAGAATATGTAAACATTCACGATACTTATTACAAGTCAAAATCTCTTTATGAGTTGACCATAGCCATTTATACATGTCATACCTTTATATTTGACATATTTACATGACCCACCTTAACATCACTTTGAAAGATTAAGTGCACCATCACTTTATATTCTTTCTTTTGATGGAGGATTTATAAACTTATCAAATTAGGTCGCACGATAACCGCGTGTCCAATGACCTTTTATACCATTTTGATGATAAAATTATTTTCACAGTTTGAAGAAGTATTTAAAGAACTCATGTCATTCTTCCTTTTATAATTACCACAATGATGGCTATTATAATTATGTCCCTCCACGGCCTTATTCATGCATTCAATCATTTGTCGTCTTTCAGACTTATTATTCACTACTACCACATTCATATGATAGAATGGAGAAAATCAACTGGCGGGTTTCAAAGTTATCAACATTGCTATCACATTCTTTTCAAGGAATGAAGCAAATTCAATGGGATGAATTTCAAAAATTTTCATCAAAATTATGTTACTTTTGCCTTAGTTATCATTTTATCATCACTATGGTGCATTGAGACTCAAACTCAATGTCTTATCCATAAAAGGCACATTAGGCCATAATTTTATGAGACTCGAACCTAACATCTTATCAGTATGGTGCATTAAAATTCAAATTGATGTCTTACCTTCTTAGTGCGATGAAACTTGAATTCATCGTCTTACCCTCAATCATTAACATCATAGTCAAAAGTGCTTTAAGACTCACCTCAAGTCCATAAAATATGCATCTATGAACAAGATATATACGAAATATAATTTATAAACTATATGTTTTAATATAAGATATTCAACTTAAAGCAATATATACTAATTTATAATTGCATAAAATCATTTTTTTATAAGAGATAAAGCAATATAAGCTACTATCCCGCATCATATGAATAAGTTATGACAAATAATAAAATGCACAAACTTAAGACATATTTAGAAGGGCCTGTGACATGACTAGTGTCGGCAAAATGAGCCCATATTTTGGTAACCCGACCATATTTTAATGGGTTGGGTGAGTGACTTTTATATGGGTAAAATATGGGTTGATACCCATATTCAACCCATAAAAATGTGGGTAAAATATGGATAAACTATTAGTAAAATATGGATTAGCCAAATGGTTTAAGCTTCTAACTTATATTCACTCAAAATTCATGATAGCACTACAAAAATTGTAACTTATCTTCCTTTTTATGTTCTTCTATAAAACTAATTATTTTTCTCTATAATTGAAAAGGTAAAGTCTTTGGACCTCCAAAAATATATATTTTAAATATACATTTCTTTTGTTAATTATAATTATATTTTTTTATTTGTTTAATTTTATATTGGATAATAAATAATAGTGTAAAATAAACAAATCATGTATTAGTATTGACATTGCTTAAAGTGCATTAAGCATGTTTTAGTCCTAAAATGCAAATATTCATTTACTTTGAAATTGAAAATATTTTCCCCTTGTTATTACATAAATTTATTTTATATTGAAAAGTTATAGGATTTTTTTTTCTTTTATGATACAATAAAACTAAATGAAGCATTTTCAATATTTTTCATCTAAAAAAAGACTAAAATATTTTCTCCATGTCGAATTCTTAAGTAGAGTACTATTTACTCATGAAAATATGGGTAAACTAGTATTTTACCCAACCCATTTGTTACCCAATCCATTTTTACCCATATCAAATATGGTCGCGTTGAATTATTACCCATTTTATGTTGACCCATTTTCAAACCACCCAAATTTTACCCAACCCTCCCATTTTGCACCACTAGACATGACCTTGTGCCACCGACCTCATTCTTACCGTATGCCCTTCTCTCGTGGCATATAAGAAGCACCTTAAGATTAATTCCCCATGGTAGAATATTTGTGCTAATAACGTGTTATAAAATCAAGATCAAAGTAATACAAGTATAAAGAGAAGAAGACGAGAAGTAGATGTAGGAGAAGACTTTTATTCTTATTCAAGTGTGTCATCCAAATGGTGAATGATATCTCTATTCATAGTGTTGAGATATCACTCCCAAAGGTCACAAACTAGTAGATACATAGTTATCCAAACTTATCACATTGGAAGCATATATACATGAATACAATTAAGTCTTGAATAAATCTAATGGACAATCCACACAATTCAATGAATTTATAACAATAAGCTAATTTTTTTATTTATATAATGTCACGCTCTGAGGCTACCCCCTTTGACGTAACACAAGACCTATGATCACTAGTGACCCTAAACTAATCCTGAGTCTGGCATATATCAAGCATACTAAAAATAACTAAGTAAAATATATACTACGCGAAAGCTAAAATAGTGGATATCTAAAAATGGGGAAAAACCCAACTAGCCTGAATATATAAAATATACTAAGAGTTTAGTGATAACTAAAACAAGCACTTAACAACTCAAGTTGAGTCTACTACTATGTCTGAAAAACCTCTAACTGAGTTGAATTGCTGGGACATGCCCCCAGCTAACTCAAACAAAACTGAAACTAAAAATAATGACTAAAATGAAAGCATGTCTATTGTTCTCCGAATATGATGATTCACCATTGAAGCTGATGAATGCAGACCGAGAATCGATCTAAGCGTGATTTGGATGCTGAGTACCTAAACCTACATCATAAAAGGATGTAACGCAGAGTATGCTATCGTACTTGGAATTTACTGAACATTCAGGATATAGATATAACACCTCAGAACTTATCAGACCAGAACAACAGAAAAATAGGTGAACCACGATAGGCCTCACAAACCGTGAAAGGAGCTACGGTCCGTCGACCTATCTGTGGTTCACACCCAATCCCAGAAGTGGTGGACCACAGATTCCTTCACGGGACGTGGACCACCTCACGAGCCTTGGGAAGGCTAGTAGGAACCATACAGAACCTCCCAATCTAGGGCATCAGACCATGGAGCCCTTCACGGGTCGTGGTCTTGATGACGGGTCGTGGGAGGGTCCATGAACCTGAACCAGCAGACCACCAACCCAACTGAAGAACCACGGTGGCCTTTAGGGTCCGTGGTCCTTCACATAAGTTGTGGTAGGGCTCGTGGTTAGGACACCTAGAACCAGTAGTCACTGGCCAAGGACCACAACCCACTTGACGGTTCGTGGTCCCTTTGACGGTCCGCCATAGGGCCCGTGGTCGCCCCCTGTCAGATTTTAAATGGGGTCATTTTGGTCTTTTCCCCTTATGTGTTCAACCCCTAAACTATGTCATTTTACTCAGTTTAAGCCTAGTAAGTTATTTAGAACTTACCCAGAATGATTATCTTCCAAAATTCATCAAACTTAGAATGAAAAGAAGAGAAAAGAGGTAACCCAAACCATTCCAAGAACGCATCAGGTTTTCTTTAGTTCCAGCCCTGAAATTGAAATATTTCTCCGTGAATTTTGTCACTAGGTATGTGAGATTTCACTAGTTAGTTCCTTTCATCCACTAGGTCCCTAGAATTCAGTTAAATTCTTGATTCACTATATCTTGCTTAGACCTGGGGTTTCTAAAACCTTAGATATTGGTTGTGATTTAGCTGTTATGGTGTTTCTAATCAGATTATCATGTTTTCATGAAATCGTTGCTTAGTTCTTTGCAAGAAATTCAGAACTCTAGTGGTGTAGATTATCTTAGTTCATAAATTACACTTGCTAGGTCAGTCAAACAGATATACATGCTCAAGTTTTGAATGTTACATTGTCAGTTCATAAATATTGCATTCTCAGATTTGCATGTCATAATATTGAGCTATCTAGTATTTCAGTTATGTTGTGTTAGATACATTTCCAGTTAGGAGTAGGATTAGCACCGAGTTGGACTAGGTTTTAGCGTTCCCTCATATGTGCCTCTGTAGGTTTATCAGTCTCCTTTATGGGCATCATATTTAGTGATCACGCCAGTCATACCTTTATACCCCTGGCAAGGTATATTGGGTCCTTTCGATGGGGCGTATACATTGGACTCCACGTTTAGCTCACATGGTTTTATGTTGGTTAATTGTAGCTCCCACAGTCTGACTCTAGTGCATTTGACCAGGTTTTCAGTTATATTTCAATATTCAGTCTTAACATGTTATGTTATTAATCAGTACTTGGTCATTGCATTCAGTTCAATTGTTTTCAGTTATAATTCACTATTTACATTATGTTCAGATTATGTCATTGCTCATTTATGCTTTGTTCAACCTTACATATTTGTTCAGCTATATTCTATATCATGCATGCTCAGTACATTTCAAGTATTGACACATACTCTACACTACATCCTTTCATGATGTAGGTTCAGGTCTTTAGCATTCAGATCACACGTAGATCGGTTTCCGATCCATACTCAGCAGCATCAGTGGTGAGTTATCATGCTTCGAGGACAACAAACATGTTTTCTATTTCAGTCTTTTAGTTCAGTTTCAAGTTTGCTAGAGTTAGCTGGGGCATGTCCCAGCAACTCTAGTTAGTATAGGCTTTCTCAGACATAGTATTAGATTCAGCTTTAGTATTTGGGTGATTGTTCTATATCACTAAACACTATCATAATATATATTCAGATCAATATTAGGTATTCTCCACATTCAGTTTTCTCATGTTTTAGGTTTCGCATTAGTTCATCTTTTCATAGATATGTTCAGTTTGCTTAGGATATGCCAGATCAGGGTTAGCTTGGGGTCACTCGTGATCCTAGGTCCCGCGTTTACATCAAGGGGGTTGCCTTGGGGTGTGACAAACTTGGTATCAGAGCATTAGGTTTAAGAGTCCTAGGATGTTTGGAAGCCACACTTAGTAGAGTCTCTTTCATGGGTGAGAAGTGCACCACATCTAATGAGAGTGAGGCTACGAAGTGTTTTAGAAAAACTTCACTTTCATGCTACTCTTATCGTACGTGAGGTATGATCCAACTTATCATTCTAATTCATCGTATTGCATTTCAAATTCATGCCTCCTTGTAGAGCTTACAGAAGGAATGCTAATTCCTGCAACGCTAATGCAGTTCCTCCAATCCCAGACCATGAGGTTTCGAATGCTATCCAACTTTTGGCTCAGAGTGTAGCCAACTAAAACAATCAGTAGGCCCCAGTTCCTACTAACACTAATGTTGGGTCAGCAGCAACCAGGGTTTGAGATTTTGTTCAAATGAACCTACGTGAGTTTCTAGGGTCGTATGTTGGTGAGGACCCACAGAACATCATTGATGAGGTTAAGAAAATCTTTGGAGTGATGCAAGTGACCGGTAATGATAGGGTAGAGTTGGCATCCTACCAGCTTAAGGATGTGACTCACATTTGGTTCACTCAATGGAAAGAAAATAGGGGAGCGAATGCAGCTCCTGTGACTTGGGAGTGTTTTACTGGAGCTTTTATGGATGGGTTCATCCTAAGGGAGTTTAGGGAGGCTAAGGCTCAGGAGTTCATGAATTTGAGGCAAGGTACCATGTCAGTCCAAGAGTACGGACTGAAGTTCACCCAACTCTCCAGGTATGCTCCACATATGGTTGCATATCCAAGGGAACAGATGAGTAAGTTTCTATTTGGGTTATCCGACTTGGTGAAGACAAAGTGCAGGAATGTTATGTTGTTAGAAGATATGAATATCTCTAGGCTTATGACTCATGCTCAACAGGTTAAAGGAAACAATCTTAGGGAACATGCTAAGGACAATAAAAAGGCTAGAACAGGAAACAATGAATACTCTCAGCAAAATTTGGGTGGTGGAAATCGCTCACAGTTTCAATAGAGATCTTCAGCCCCAGCACCTTCGTCAGCTAGTGTTCCATCCCCCCGATTTCGACAGGATAAAAAAGGTAGGGCATCAGTCTTTAAGTCTCATGGGAGTAATTCAGGTAACATGACTTTTCCAACTTGTTCAAAGTGTGGTAAGAACCATCCGGGCGAGTGTCTTGCAGGAAAGGAAGCATGCTTTGGGTGTGGTCGGTCTGGTCATAGGTTGAAGGATTTCCCTTCCGCTGGGCAGGGGAAATGAGGTAATAACAATAATAGGACTCAGTCTACAGCTCCAGCAGCACCAACATGTCGCCTAACTCAGTAGGGTGCTTCATCTGGTACAGATGGCGGTCAACGCTAGAATAGGTTGTATGCTCTCCAGGCTCGCCAGGACCAAGAAGATTCTCCTGATGTGGTCATTGGTACGTTACGAGCCTTTTATTTAGATGTTTATGGATTGTTAATCCAGGGACTACTCTTTCTTTTGTAACTCACTATATAGCAGTAAACTTTGATATTAGTCCAGAAACTCTCTCAGATTCCTTCTCAGTCTCTACTGGTGACCCAGTTATAGCTAGACAGGTATACAAAAATTGCCCTGTCACTGTCTCTCAAAAAGTCACCTCAGCAAATCTTGTAGAGTTAGAAATGGTAGACTTTGATATCATTCTAGGCATGGATTGGTTACATTACTGTTTTACCTCAGTCTATTGTATAACTAGGATCGTTCGGTTTTAGTTTCCAAATGAGACAGTCTTAGAATAGAAGGGTAGTAAATTAGTGCCTATGGGTCGATTTATCTCTTACCTTAAGGCCATGAAGATGATCTCTAAAGGATACATCTATCATCTTGTTCGGGTTAAAGATTAAAGCTCTGAAACACCAACTCTTGAATCAGTCTAGTAGTAAATGAGTTTCCAGAAGATCTTTCCGGAGTTTCTCCCGAAAGGGAAATCGACTTCAGAATAGATCTCCTTCCAGATATCCAACCCTTTTTGATTCCTCCTTACCGAATGGCACCAACTAAGCTTAAGGAATTGAAAGAACAACTAAAAGACCTTCTAGATAAGGGCTTCATCAGACCTAGTATCTCTCCATGGGGTGCTCCAGTGTTGTTCGTGAAAAAAATGATGGTTCTCTTAGAATGTGC
Organism: Solanum stenotomum; assembly: GCF_019186545.1. Taxonomy (NCBI): domain Eukaryota; kingdom Viridiplantae; phylum Streptophyta; class Magnoliopsida; order Solanales; family Solanaceae; genus Solanum; species Solanum stenotomum. The sequence continues at coordinate 26,390,452 of NC_064283.1, forward strand.
ATTGATTATCGGCAGTTGAACAAAGTCACCATCAAGAATAAGTATCACATCCCAGGATTGATGACTTGTTCGACCAACTCCAAAGTGCTAGTTGCTTTTCTAAGATAGACCTCAGATCCGGCTATCATCAGCTCAAATCAGAGATAGTGACATTCCGAAGACAGCCTTCAGAACTCGGTATGGACATTATGAATTTGTAGTTATGTAATTTGGACTAACAACTGCTCCTGTAAGTTTCATGGACCTAATGAACATGGTGTTCAAGCAATATTTGGACTTGGTTGTTATCGTCTTTATTGATGATATCCTCGTTTACTCTAGAAATGAGGAGGAGCATGCGACTCATTTGAGAGTGGTTCTGCAAACTCTCAAAGATCGCTAGTTATTCTCTAAGTTTAGCAAATGTGAGTTTTGGTTATAGCCAGTTGCTTTGCTTGGTCATGTGGTATCTAGCGAAGGGATCCAAGTGGTTTCTCAAAAAATAGAGGCAGTGAAACAATGGCCCAGACCCACCTCTCCAAGAGATATCAGAAGTTTCTTAGGTTTAGCTGGTTATTACATGAGATTTGTTGAAGGATTTTCATCCATAGCTTCCCCATTGACCAAGTTGACTCCGAAAAAGGTCAAGTTTTAGTGGTCAGACGAATGTGAGAAGAGCTTCTCACAACTGAAAACTAGGTTGACTACAGTGCTTGTTTTGACTCTACCAAATGGTTTAAACGGTTATGTGATCTATTGTGATACATTCAAGGTCGGCCTAGGTTGTGTGTTGATGCAGCGAGGTAAGGTCATAGTTTATGCTTCTAGACAGCTTAAGGTAAATGAGAAGAACTACCTGACTCATGACCTCGAGCTTGCAACCGTAGTATTTACCTTAAACACTTAGAGAGATTACTTGTATGGTGTTCACGTAGATGTGTTTACAGATCAAAAGAGCCTCCAGTATGTGTTCACCCAGAAAGAGTTGAATCTTCGTCAGAGGAGATGGCTTGAATTCCTCAAGACTATGACATGAATGTGCTTTACCATCCGGGTAAGGCCAATGTAGTAGCTGATGCTCTTAACAAATTATCTATGGGTAGTGTAGCATATGTTGAGAAAGAAATGAAGGAATAAGCTAAAGATGTTCACCGGCTTGCTCACTTAGGAGTTGGTCTCATGGACACGCCAGATGGCGGTGTAATAGTTCAAAATAGATAAGAAATTTTCATCTCCGAGTGGTTAGCGAACTATTGAAGTAGATAAGTTCCAGTCCACATTTAGGAGACAACCCAGGTGAAGAAGAATAAAAATGAGAAGCATTATGAATAGATAGAAAATTTTAGCGGAGGTTAAGGAAAAATAAGATAGTGATCCTATATTACTTCAGTTGAAAGGTGCAGTTCATCAACAGAAGGTTGAGGTTTTCTCCCAAGGGGGAGATGGTGTGCTTCGTTATCAAGGTCTCTTATGTGTTCCTAATGTGGGTGAGTTGAAGCAACATATCTTTACCGAAGCCCATAGCTCCATGTATTTTATTCATCCAGGTGCCACTAAGATGTATTGTGATATGTGGGAAGTCTTTTGGTGGAATGGCATGAAGAGGGATATACCAGATGTTGTGGCTAAGTGCCCCAATTGTCAACATGTTAAGGTAGAACATCAGAAACCAGGAGGTATGACTCAAGAGATTAACATTCCTACATGGAAGTGGGAAGTGATAAACATGGATTTCATTACGGGTTTACCTCGTACTCGCAGACAACATGATTCCATTTGGGTAATAGTAGACAGAGTTACTAAATCCCTTCACTTCTTGGTTGTCAAGACTACAGATTCAGCGAAAGATTACGTTAAACTCTATATTAATGAGATAGTCGGGTTGCATGGGGTTCCCTTATTTATAATCTCAGATAGAGGTCCTCAGTTTACCTCTTATTTCTAGAGATCTTTTTCGAAAGGTCTTGGTACTCAAGTAAATCTCAGCACAACATTCCATCCACAGACGGATGGTCAGACAGAGCATACCATTCAGACCTTAGAGGACATGTTGAGACCTTGTGTGATTGATTTCAAGGGCAATTGGGATAATCACCTACCTCTCATAGAATTCACTTATAATAATAGCTATCATTCCAGTATTCAGATGACACCTTATGAGGCATTATACGGGCGTAGATGCAAATCTTCAATTGGTTGGTTTGAAGTAGGTGAAACAACATTGATTGGGCTAGATTTGGTCATGAATCTATGGAAAAAGTCCAGCTCATTAGAGATAGACTTAAGACAACTTAAAGTCGTCAGAAGTCCTATGCAGATGTGAGGAGAAGGGACTTAGAGTTTGAGATCGATGATTGGGTTTTCCTGAAAGTATCACCTATGAAGGGGGTGATGAGATCTGGCAAGAAAGAGAAGCTCAGTCCTAGATATGTAGGTCCTTACAGAATCCTGAAAAGGGTTGACAAAGTGGCTTATGAGTTAGAGTTACCGGCAGAACTAGCAGTGGTGCATCCAATCTTTCACATTTCCTTATTGAAGAAGTGTGTGGGAGATACGACATCTATAGAACCATTAGAAAGTGTGGCTGTGAAGGATAGTCTCACTTACAAGGAAGTGCCAGTTGAAATTCTTGAACGTCAGTTCGAAGGTTGAGAAATAAAGAAGTCGATTCAGTGAAGGTTTTTTGGAGGAGTCAATCTGTAGAGGGAGATACTTGGGAAGCAGAAGCAGCCATGAAGGCCAAGTATCCTAATCTCTTTCCTTCCGTTTCCATTTCAGCTTCAGGTAATTGTTCCTCTCCAGTCTCTCAGTTTATTCTTGTGTAAAAATCAGTTTCAGTATCTTGTTCCTTTAATTTTTCTTGTATTTTCAACATATTTGCATGTTCTTGGAACCCAATTCAGTCAAATTTCAGTTTCTAGTACTTAGTGGTAAGGTTTGCAACTTTTTCCCTCCACACTCATCTAGTTTAAACTTCATTCAAGGATGAATGTTCCTAATGGGGAGATATTGTAATACCTTAAAACTTATCAGACCAGAACAAAAAAAAATAGGTGAACCACGATAAGGCTCATAGACCATGAAAGGAACCACGGTCCATCGACCTGTTTGTGGTTCACACCCAGCCCCAGAAGTGGTGGACCACGGAGCCCTTCACAGGTCGTGGACCACCTCATAAGCCGTAGGAAGGCTCGTGGAATGAAACATAACCTCCCAAGCTCAAGCATCGGACCACGGAGCCCTCCACGGGCCGTGGGAGGGTCCATGAACTTGAGCCAGCAGACCACCAGCCCAAGTGAAGAACCACGGTGGCCTTCATAGTCTGTGGTCCTTCACACGGGCCGTGGTAGGGCTCTTGGTTAGGCCACCTAGAACTAGTAGCCACTGGCCAAGGACCACGACCCACTTGACGGTCCCTGGTCCCTTTGACGGTCTGTCATAGGCCCATGGTCGGCCCCCGTCAGATTTTAAGTGGGGTCATTTTGGTCTGTTCCCTTATGTGTTAGACACCTAAACTACGTCGTTTAACCCCTAAAGTACATCATTTTACTCAGCTTAAGCCTAGGAACTTAGTCAGAACTTACCCAGAATGAATATTCTCAAAAATTCATCAAACTTAGAACGAAAAGAAGAGGAAAGAGGCAACCCAAACCCTTCCCAAGAACGCAACCGATTTTTTTATGTTCCATCCCCAAAATCGAAATATTTCTCCATGAATTTCGTAACCAGGTATGTGGGATTTCACTAGTGGGTTCCTTTCATCCACTAGGTCCCTAAAATTCAGTCTTATTCTTGATTCACTATATCTTTCTTAGACCTAGGGTTTCTAAACCTTATATATTAGTTGTGATTTAGCTATTATGGTGTTCCTAATTAAATTATCATGTTTTAGTGAAATTGTGGCTTAGTTCTTTGCATGAAATTTAGAACCCTAGTGGTGTAGATTCTCTTAGTTCATGAATTACACTTGCTAGGTCAGTTAAACATATATACATGCTCCAGTTTCGAATGTTACATGTCAGTTCATAAATGTTGCATTCTCAAATTTGCATGTCAGAATATTGGGCTATCCAGTATTTTAGTTATGTTGTGTTAGACACATTTACAGTTGGAAGAAGGCTTAGCACCGAGTTAGACTGGGGTTTAACGTACCCTTGTAGTCCCGGAACTATGTGCCCCAATAGGTTTATAAGTCCCCTATTTGGGTATCATATTTAGTGATCACGCTTAACATGCCTTTACACCCCAGGCAAGGTATATTGGGTCCTCTCGATGGGGCGTATATATCGAATTCCACATTTAGCTCACGTGGTTTTATGTCGTTTAATAGTAGCTCCCACAGTCAGACTCTAGTGCATTTGACCAGGTTCTCAGTTATATTTCAGTATTTAGTCTCAGCATATGTTAATAATCAGTACTTGGTCGTTGAATTTAGTTCAGTTCTTTTCGGTTATAATTTAGTATTTGCATTATGTTCAGATTATGCCATTGCTCAGTTGTACTTTGTTCAGCCGTACATATTTGTTCAGTTATATTCTATATCTTGCATGTTCAGTAAATTCCAAGTACTGACGCATACTATGTGCTACATCATTTCATGATGTAGGTCCAGGTCCTCAACATTTAGATCAAGCGTAGATTGGTTCCCAGTCCATACTCATCATTATCAGTGGTGAGTCCTCATACTTCGAGGACAACATACATGTTTTCTATTTCAGTTTTTTAGTTCAGTTTTAGTTTTTCTAGAGTTAGTTGTGGGCATGTCCCAGCAACTCTAGTCAATAGAGGCTTTTTTAGACATAGTATTAGATTCAGATTTAGTATTCGAGTGATTGTTCTGTGTCACTAAACTCTATTATATCATATATTCAAATCAGTATTAGGTATTCCCCACATTCAGTTTTCTCATGTTTTAGCTTCCGCATTAGTTTATCTTTTCATAGATATGTTCAGTTTGCTTATGAAATGCCAGCTCAGGGTTAGCTTGGGGTCACTTGTGATCCCAAGTCCTGTGTTTACGTTAAGGAAGTATTCTCAGGGCGTGACAATATGTATACTAAGCTGAACAATGCATATTTGAGCAATGATATAATCTGAACAAGAATATAAATACTAAAGTATAGGTGAAAACTGAACTGAATTCAATGACCAAGTAGTAATCATGAGGATTACATGTTGAATTGTATACTAAAGTAACTACTAAAAACCTGATCAATGCTCTAAGAGTCTGATTGTGGGACCTACTATTAACTGACATAAACCACATGAGCTAAACGTAGAATCCTATGTATATGCCCCATCGAGAGGACCCAATATAACTTGTCAGGGTATAAAGGCATGTATGTGCTGTGATCACTAAATCTGATTCCCGCATAGGGGACTTATAATCCTACGCGGGCACGTAGTTTTGGGACTATGAGGGTACGCTGAACCCTAGTCCAACTCGGTGCTAAGTTCACTCCCAACTGAATATGTATATGACTAAAATATAACTGAAATACTGAATAGCTCAAAATATTGACATGCTACCTTAGAATGCAACATTTTACACTGAGAATATGACATTCGAAATCTGAAGCATGATTTTCTGTTTAACTAGCCTAGCAAGTATAATTCATGAACTAAGAGATTTTACACCAACTAGGGTTCTGAGTTTTATACAAGGAATTAAGCAAATTTTCCAAGAAACCTGTTATTTCGATTAAGGATACTACAACAACTAATCCACAACAAATCTCCAAGGTTTTAGAAACCCTAGGTCTAAACAAGATATGGAGAATCAAGGAACTGACTGATTCTAGGGACCTAGTGGATACTAATGAAATCCCACATACCTAATGATGAAAACTACGCAGAAATCCTTTGGATTTCGGGGCTGAACTCTGATAAACACTGTTGCTCGTTCTTAAAAGAAACTGGCGCCGCTTTCTCTTCTTTTCGTTCTAACTTGGATGATTTTAGGAGAATGAGGATTTTGGGTAGGTTCTGACTAGATTATTAGGCTTAGAATAAGTAAAATGACGTAGTTTAGGTATTTAATGACGTAGTTTAAATGCCCAGCGCATAGAGAAAAGACCAAAACGACCCTGACTTAAAAGTTGATGAGGGGCGACCACGAGGGGACTGACAGACCGTCACTAAGACCACGGCCCGTCAACTGGGTCATTGTCATGGCCCTTGCCCTGCCTTCCGATTCGGTAGGCTTCGTTTATGGTCCACTTCACAGATCGTGTGAAGGACCACGGGTCATGAAGGCCATCGTGGTTCCACATAGTATCTTGGGGTTTACTGGGTCAGGACGACGAATCCATCCACGACCCGTCATTGGGGCTACGACCCGTGGAGAGCTCTGTGGTTCAACACTTGAACCCTGGTGGCTCTGCCTCACTTCTACGAGCCATTACAGGACTCGTGTGGGGGATTCACGACCCGTGGAGGGCTCCGTTGTCCACCATGCTGGCTAGATGTGAACCACGAGCAGGTCGACGGGTGGTGGTTCCCTTCACAGCCCGTGAACCCCTCCGGGGTTCACTAATTTTCTCTATTGTTCTGTCTAAGCTAAGTTATGAGGTGTTACATATAAATTTTTAATAAATTTTAACATCCTAAATATTTGGAATTCATACATACTTCAAAATAAGGAAGAATTAATTGTCAAAAGTTTAGTTGGTTTCAAAGTTATAAATATTAGAATAGTAATTAAATGATAATTAATTGAGAATAATACTAAATGCCGATTTTTGTCTTTTGTAATTTTTTTTAATGAAGAGCAAAAAGTTCAATTAATATTTCTAGGAACCTACTTATTTTAAAATTACATAGATAAGCTTCATGTAGAAAATATAAAGAATACAATGTATGGTTGTTAAGTTATTCTTTCTCTTGATTGTACGGTACAATTCAATAAGCAAATATATATAGAAAATTAGAGTCCTTGGCCCTATCTATAGCTACCTTACCAAGTAGAGTTGGATTATACAAACTCCTAGTGAACATAAGTAGGCTAAACTTTAGGACTCCTTAACCAACTCTAATCAGGTTGTCTTACATCCCCCTACAAGCTGGAGTTGGGGTGATGAACAATGCCATGCTTGGTCCGTAACGCTTGAAACTAAATCTTCGACAATGGCTTAGTGAATATATCAGCTAATTAAAGTACCAAAGGATTAAACTTGGTAACCATAGCTCCTTGGACAACCTTTTCTAGCACAAAATGATAGTCAAGCTCCACATGTTTTGTTCGAGCATGCAAAACTGGATTAGACGTGAGGTGAAGGGCAGTGATATTGTCCGTGAAAAGTAGTGGATGACGGGATAATGATATGCCAATGTCTTTGAGCAGATAGGCCACCTAAGTGAGTTCAACAACAAGAAGCACTAATGAACAATATTCAGCTTCAGCACTAGACTTCGCCATAGTAACTTGCGTCTTTAAAGACCAATTGATATAATTAGAACCAAGAAACATACACAAGCCTGATGTGGACCATCGAGTTAGGGGTCAACCTGCCCAATCAGCGTCAGAAAATCCTACCAAGTTAAGAGAGAATTTGGTAACGATATGGAGGCCTAATGTAGATGTACCAATAATGTATCAGAGCACACGTTAGACGCCAGACCAGTGTATAGTTGTGGAGCATTGCATTAACTGACACAAAAGGTTAACTGTATAAGAGATATCTGGACAAGTGAGGGTCGAGTATTGTAAGGCTCCGACGACACTTCGATATGCAAAAGAATCAATGTCTTCTGAACCAGACAAGTCATGGAGAGTATGTTTTTGTGAGAGAGGGGTCTGATAGCACGTGTGCTCAACATGTCTGTGCGTTTAAGAAGATCAAAGGTATACTTGCTCTGGCTTAGGAAAAGACCATCCTCGTCATGGTGAACCTCAATACCAAGGAAGTAGTGAAGGCTTTGCATATCGTTTATGGCAAAACATGACTGAAGGTTGTTGATGAGCTTAGCCATGCTTGAATAGTTACTCCCAGTGAGAATAATATCATCAACATAAAGGAGAAGTAAAATAGTACCTTCTGATGAATGCAACACAAACAATAATGGATCAACTTTACTACATAAAAAGCCATAATGGAGCAAGTAAGAGCTAAACTTATGGAACCATGCTCTAGGTGCTTGTTTTAAGCCATAGAGTGCCTTTTTGAGCAAACACGCATGGTGCGGGAGATTTTGATCTTTGGAATCCGGTGGTTGCTCCTTGTAGACGGTTTCCTTAAGGTCTCCATGTAAGAATGTGTTCTTGACATCAAGTTGTTTAATCTCTCAACGTAAAGTGGTTGCAATGGTCAAAACAAGATGAATTGTCGTAGCTTTTACCACATGACTGAAGGTGTCATCAAAGTCGACTCCTTCAATTTGATTGTATCCTTTAGCAACCAAGTGAGCCTTGAATCGTTCAACAGAATCATTAGGCTTGAGTTTTGTCTTGAAAACCCATCGAGAACCTACAACATTCATATTGGGTTGACGCGAAACCAATGTCCAAGTTTCATTTAATTTCAAAGCATTCAATTCATCAGGCATATCAGCCAACCAATAGGGCTTGGACAAAGCTGTTTTGAGTGATTTTGGTTCAACAATATCGGGTTAGATGGAAGCTGCGAAGAGGGTATGAAACATGGGGTTGGTCATGGCATGAGTTTTTGTTCGAGTGAGCATGTGATGGGTGTTATCAGTGATTTGTTGGGTGTGTGTTTGGTCTTGAACATCAACTGATTGGTCAAGTAATGAAGGGTTGGTTGCTAATTATGTGAAAGGGGATAATGTGTTTGGACTATGATACAATTGGTTATCAGGTGTACCTGCTGCATGAAGTGTTGATTCCGTAGGGTCGGACACAGATACAGGAGAATTTGGAGTCATATATTACTGGTCCTAACTGCAGCAAGTCAGAGGAGATTGGTTGCATAAAGGATAATTCATGAAAAAAAATTAGTTGCTGGAGGGACAGAGCATTCAGTTGAGTTATCTGGAGGAGTAACGACTGAAGAATGTCCATTTTGTTGCTCCAAAAATTCATGGAACGTAGTAAAATATGAACTATTTGGATCTGCAGACAAATCAGTTCTAGTAGACACATAGGATAAGACAAATTCATCAAATATTACATGTCTTGAGATAAAAACTTGTCTTGTTTGCTGGTGATAGCACCTATAACCTTTGTGAAGAAGGTTATAGGCGATGAACACACATGGAAAAGTTTTGGGTTGAAATTTATTTGTATTCTACCCTTTAAGATATGGAAAGCATCTACATCCGAAAACCTTCAAGGCATTATAGTCAGGTTTCTTTCCATGTAACTTCAAGAATGGAGAATGCATACTCAATGTAGATGTAGGCATTCTATTGATTAGGAACACTGCAGTCATAAAAACTTTAACCCAAAGAAACAAAGGTAGATCACATTAAAAAGCAGAGTCAAACCAGTCTCAACAATGTGTCTATGTTCAATTACTCCATTTTGTTCAGGAGTATGTGGACAAGAAATTTGTCTCATGATACCATTTTGAGCCAAGTAAGATATAAAATTCAAACTGTTGAATTCTCCTCCTTCATCACATTGAAGTACTTTTAAGTTTCTTGGAAAATTGAGTTTCTATTAACTTGTGAATGGTCATGAAAATGGATAGAAAATCAGATTTCTTCTTTAGGGGATAGATCCAAGTAAATCGTATGAAATCATCGACAAAAATAACATAGAATTTCATTCCTTGAGAATAAGCAACAGGGACTGGTCCCATAAATCACAATGTATTTTATCTAATGGCACAAGCTCTCTTTTATTAGAAACTTGAAAAGGTAGCTTACAACTTTTTCCCATTTGACAACTACTACAAACTGAAAAGTTTTTACTCCAAGTCCTAACATCAATCATCTTATTGCTATGCAAAAAATTGAGAATTCTCCAGTGTGGATGTCCTAGTCTTTGATGCCAAATTGTGTTCGAGTTCTTATCTATTTTTGTTGTTATCAAAGCTTCATGTAGACTTTCTTCCAGAGCGTACAAGTCATGTCTTATATTACCCTTTGCTAGAACTATGCCCGTTCTCTTGTCCTTAACAACAAAACCCTTGTCAATAAACTTAAGAGAGCAAGCATTAACTTCAACAAATTTACTAACAGAGATAAGATTCTTTTTTAGTCGAGGCACAACAGAAACATCCTTTAAATGAAGATTTTTTCCAATAATTTTATCTCTAATGTGTGTCATAGGTAATTTATCACCATTGCCTACCATAATCAGATCAGCTCAATTAAATAGAGAAGGGCTCATAAGAATACCTGAGAAGTGTACCAAGTGATTACTAACACCTGAATCTATGTATTGATGATTATCTTGTTGATTATCAAGTGACATAGATGCGAGAGCCTGTGGTACTTCCTTGTAACACCTCGGATTCGAGAAAGGACAAAATTTTAGTTTTCATAAAATATGGTGCCATCCGATGGAGGCCAACCATGACACGTGGACTGAACCATAAATCGTAGTTCTGGTCTGTGGATTGGCCAACCAATTCTATTCAGAAATCAAGAACCACGGCCAGGACCAATGGACAGTCATTGGATCCACAGTCCGTGGATGAGGTTTGTTGATCAGGGTCTCAAATTCTAGTTTCTAACACCAGATGACAGACGAACAGGATGAACCTTCGGGCTGGACGTCATTAGTGGCGGCAATTATTTTCCTAGGGGCAGTTGGGTCTTTTCCTAATAAGTCTAGCCTAATACTATGTCATTTTACCCTTCATCCAAACCCCTTTATAAGTGTTTTAACTCTAAAATTTCCCAATTCAAAATCACTCTCTCAAATTTACAAAAGAAGAACAAGTCTTCCTCTCAAAATATTTCTCTCTCTAGAAAACTTGAAGAAGAAGGGTCCAATCTAGGGTTTACAAGTCAATCCTCCAATTCCACCATTAAAGTTAAGCAATTGGTATTGAGGTATGATATTTTCCTTCCATTCATGGAATTCCCAAATTCTCCTATTTTCAAAGTTAGAATTCCCCAATTGAGTTAGGGTTTTCTTCTATGTTATAGGTTCTCCTAATTATTGACCTAATTAATTGATTTATGATCTATGATGCATGAATTGAGTTAATCTAATGATTTTATGATGATTCCCCATTAACCCATATAATTCCCATGTTTTACAAGTTATTATCATATAATGTGGGTTTTGGATTATAAAAGAAGATTATATGAAATCAAGCATCAATTGATAGAATTACATGAATTTATGATGAATTTCTATGAAGCCATGTTTAACCCATTTTTTCTAAATGTTGATGATTTAAAGTGGGTTTTGAACCTTGAAAGGTGAATTATGGAATTATGCATGTTCTTATGAAATCGAAGTAAATGTTTTAAGGATTCTTTGAGAGTAAGTTATCAATGATGTTGTTGAAAGGATTTCTCATATACACATGAAAGCATATTGGTGAAAGGTTTTCTCACATAATAAGGGTTCTTAGGTTTGAAAGGTCTTCTCACCTAAAATGAACCAATGTAAGGAGCTATTCTAATGTTGAGGCAAAAGGCGATTACCCATGCTCTTTAATTGAAATGACAAGAGGCGATTACCCATGTCATATGATATAAGGACAAGAGGCGATTACCCATGTTCCTTTATGAGCTAAGATGAATAGATTAAGAACCATTCCATGGAAGACAATCTTAGTACCGAGTGGAAAAGCGACGATTACCTACGTCCCATAACTATGTGCCAACATAGGATTGTCTAGATAGACATTAACTAGTGGATCCACATAAGCTAGAAGTTCATGGTCCTTACCATAGCAAGTTGGACAACCCCTTTTCGGTGTGGGGTAGACACTAGATTCCATGTGGCTAGCTAACATGGTCTTATATGTCTGTTAAGGCTACTTCCCACAACTAAGTAAAGTTATGATCCAAGTTTACTTCAAGAAGTATCATAAGTATGTTTTAAGATGATATTCACTTGCATTGATCATGTTTTATGACTCATGGTTTCTAACCCAATTATTTCATATTTTAGCTTGATCATTGCATGTTCATGAGAATGTCCCATTTAGCATAATTTAAATGTTTATATGCATGTCTATCATACTTGGTACATATTTTGTACTAACACATACTCTTGCCTACATTTCCCTAAATATAGGATCCGACAGTCAGGGTTCCCAGTTTCGTGGCCAGAGGTTGATTGCGAATTTTCGAGCTTTGGTGAGTCCTCTTGCTTCGAGGATGAATTTTCATTGTTTTTAGTTTTCTTTCTTACTTTTAGTTTTTAGACATGATGTATGGGAGAGGCCTAATTTCATTCTTATGTACTAGACGGCTAATGAGACAAGTGTTTAGACTTCCGCTTTACTTTTATAAAATGATTTGGACTTGAAATGTTGTTCTTTATCTCTTTGTTTTATTTCTTATGTTATGAATGTTAAGTGGCTTGCATTGTATAGGGCCTTTCAGGGTCCTATACGCTATGTTACGCCTAGGGGTACCTAGGGTCGTGACAAACTTAGTTATCAGAGCACAAGGTTTAGAAAGGTCCTAGGACGTATCATAAGGCACGTCTAGTAAAGTCTTTTTCATGAGAGTGAAGTGCGCCACATTTATGAATGAGAGGCTATACGATGTTTTGGAAACTCTACTTCTTCATTACTCCAAAGTCGTGCGATAGAGTTTAACTCTATAAGGTCTCTCTCTTAATCCTTATGTGATGCTTTACATGGTATGGCTACTCGAAGAGCTTATGCTAGAAGTAATGTGCGGGAGAATGTGGAACAAGAAGCTCCTCTCTAAGCTCCCCAAGTTTCGGTCGACCTTTTGGCCGAACAAGTGACTAATGTGGAGTTTAGAGTTGTTTTTCAAGTGTTGCCCCAAGCCAATAGGAAGGTTGTGGTTCCTGTGAACTCAAATGTGAGTACGGAGGAATCTAGAGTGAGGGACTACGCTGGTGGAAAAGGCATAGTTGGTCGCTTATCAACTTAAGGGTGTTTCTCAAATATGGTACAACCAATAGAAAGAAGGGAGACTGAAAGATGCGGGTCCTTGATAGATTGGGAGAAGTTTAAGGTTGCTTTCCTTGATAGATTCTTTCCACTTGAGATGAGGGAGAAAATGTGCTTGAATTCATCAACCTTCGTCAAGAAAACATTAGTGTGAAAGAGTATGCTTTGAAGTTCACATAATTGTCTCGATATGCTCCCACAATGGTTGTCGATCCTAAGGCAAAGATGAGTAAGGTCATTTCGGGTGGGTACGAAATGGTGGTTAAAGAATGTCGTACCTCCATGCTTGTTAATGACATGGACATTTCTCATATCATGGTTCATGATCAACATATCGAAGAAGAGAAACTTAAGGAAAAGTCTAGGGAGACAAAGAGGGCTAAAACATGTTATGGTAATTTTTCTCATACAAGGTCTGATGGATATGGTCATCCTAGATTTTGACAAAGGTTTTCCGATGAAGGTTCCTCCAATGTTCCTTTTAGGTTCAACAAAGAAAGGATGTCTAACCCTAAGCATCAAGTAGGAAATGACAGTGGGTCCTTATTGCCTACTTGTGTTAAGTATGGAAGAAAGCATGAGGGTAAATGTCTAGCAGGTTCCAATGCTTGTTTTGGTTGTGGTAAGATGGACCACAAGATAAGAGATTGTCCTTCCGTTGCTAAGAATGAAGGAGATAATCACTGAAGGGCTCAACATAATCCTTCATCCGGTCCAAGTGGTTCAGGTCCAAATTCTCCCAAGCAAAACATATTATATGCACTTCAGACTCGTGGTGAGCAAGAGGGTTCTCCCAATGTGGTTATCGGTATGTTGAAAGTCTTGATGTTTATGCTTTACTTGACCTCGGTTCTACCTTGTATTTTGTGATGCCATATGTGGAAATGAGGTTTGATATCTTTTGATGTGTTGTTAGATCCCTTTTCTATCTTTACTCCTGTTAGTGATTCTACTGTGGCTAAGAGGGTCTATAGAAAGTGTCCCGTCTTCTTGTCCCATAGAGTTACTTTTATTGACTTGGTAGAGCTCGATATGTTATATTTTGATGTTATCCTTGGTATGGATTGGCTGCACTAATGTTATGCTTCTATAGACTGTAAAACTCGTGTAGTAAAATTTCAGCTCCCGAATGAGCCTGTCCTATAATGGATATCTTTCAAAAGGACAGCGCCCACCTGCACTTTGTGCAGAACTGAAATTCTATGCCTAAAAGTAAGTTTGTCTCTTGTCTTAAAGCTAGAAGGATGATTTCTAAGGGTTGCATATACCATCTAGTTAGGGTAAGGGATGTGGATTCCTAAACCTCTACTCTTGAGTTGGTCCCTGTTGTTAATGAGTTTTCAAAAGTGTTCGAGATGATTTACCCGGTATTCCTCCCGAAAGGGAAATAGACTTCGGTATTGACCTTCTCCCAAATACACAACCTATTTATATTCCTCCTTACCGAATGGCTCCAACAGAACTAAAGGAGTTGAAAGAACAATTGAAAGACTTGTTAGATAAGAGTTTAATCCGACCGAGTATCTCTCCATGGGGTGCTCCAGTTTTGTTTGTTAGAAAGAAAGACGGTTACCTCCGTATGTGTATTGACTACCGTCAGTTGAACAAGGTGACCATTAAGAATAATTATCCTCTTCCAAAGATAGATGAATTGTTTAACCAACTTCAAGGAGCGAGTTACTTCTCCAAGATTGATTTTCGGTCGGGTTATCACCAATTGAGGGTGAAGGAAGATGATGTTCCGAAAATGGCTTTTAGAACCCGATATGGTCATTTTGAGTTTTTGGTGATGTCTTTTGGTTTAATTAATGCTCCAGCCGCTTTTATGGATTTTATTAATAGGGTGTTTATATAATATCTTGACATATTTGTAATTGTGTTATTGATGATATATTGATATATTTGTGAAGTGAGGATGATCACATAAATCATTTAAGGATTGTGTTGCAAATTCTCAAGGACCAACAACTCTTTGCAAAGTTTAGCAAATGTGGGTTTTGGCAAAGATCCGTAGCTTTTCTTGGTCATATTATTTCAAGTAAGGGTATTGAGGTAGATCCTAAAAAAATGAATGTGGTCAAGAGTTGGCCTAGACCTCTATACCCTTCGGATAATAGAAGTTTTTTGGGTTTGGCTGGTTATTACAGAAGGTTTGCTGAGGGGTTTTCTTCGATTGCCTCTCTATTGGCAGCATTGACTCAAAAGAAGGGTAAGTTCATATGGTCCGAAGCTTGTGAAAAGAGCTTTCACGAATTGAATGATAGACTTACTTCCGCTCTGGTGTTGACCTTACTGGAAGGGACAGATGGTTTTGTTGTTTACTGTGATGCCTCGAGAATTAGGTTAGGATGTGTGCTTCTGTAAAATGGAAAATTCATTGCCTATGCTTCAAGACAACTTAAGATTCATGAAAAAGAATTATCCAATCCATGACCTTGAACTAGCGACGCTTATTTTTGCCTTTAAGATTTGGAGGCATTATTTGTATGGTGTTCATGTTGATGTTTTTACTGACCACAAAAGTTTGCAATATGTGTTTAATCAAAATGACTTGAATCTTCACCAAAGGAGGTGTCTTGAATTATTGAAATATTATGATATGAGTGTTCTCTATCACCCCGGTAAAGTGAATATGGTGACGGATTGTCTTAGTCGATTATCGATGGTTATTGTTGCTCACATTGATGATAATAAGAAAAATTCAGTTTGAGATGTTCACAGATTGGCCCGGTTGGGTGTTTAGTTAGTGGACTCTACCAAGGGTGGTGTTATGGCTCACAATGGCTCAGAATCATCTTTTGTGGTTGATATGAAGGCTAAGCAAGGTCTTGATCCGACTTTGATTTAATTGAACGAAGAGGTGCTTAAAAAGTCCGTAGAGGCTTTCTCCCAAGGGGGAGATAGTGTACCTAGATATCAAGGTCGTTCGTGTGTTCCTAATGTAGATGACTTGAGGGAACAGATCTTGTCAGAAGCCCACAGTTCTCGATATTCCATTCACCCAGGAGCCACCAAGATGAACCGAGATTTTCGGGAGATCTATTGATGGAATGGGATGAAGAAGGATATTGAGAAATTTTTGGGTAAGTGTCATAATTGCTAACAAGTGAAAGTTGAGCACCTAAAGCCGGGAGATTTATCTCAAGATATTAGCATTCCTACTTGGAAGTGGGAAGATGTGAAGGACTTCATTGTTGGTTTGCCTCGCACCCGGCGACAACATGACTAGATTTGGGTTATTGTAGATCTAATAACGAAATTAGCTCATTTTATTCCCGTCAAGATTTCTTATTCGGCGGAGGACTATGCTAGATTATACTTGAGAGAAATGGTAAATTTGCATGTCCATTATTTCCGATCGTGGTACCCAATTCACTACTCAGTTTTAAAGATCTTTTCAAAAGGGTCCTTAGTACTCGTGTTAAGCTTAGCACGACCTTTCATCCATAAATCGATGGGCAAGTGGAGCATACTATCCAAACCTTGAAAGATATGTTGAGGGCTTGTGTGATTGATTTCAAAGGTAATTGGGATGACCATTTGCCATTGATCGAGTTTGCATATAAAAATAGTTATCACTCAAGTAATGGTATAGCTCCATTTGAGGCCCTGTATGTTAGGAGGTGTAGATCTCATATAGGATGGTTTGATCTGGGTGAAGTTTCCCTAATAGGTCCCGAGTTGGTGCATGAGGTTATGGAGAAAGTTCGACTTATTAGAGAAAGTTTGAAAACGCTCAAAGTCGACAAAAGTCATATGTCGATGTTAGAAGGAAAGATCTTGAGTTTATAGTTAACGATAGGGTCTATTTGAAAATCTCACCCATGAAGGGTGTAATGAGGTTTGGTAAGAAATGAAAGCTTAGTCCCCGATATGTAGGCCCATATCAGATTTTGAGGCGTATTGGTAAGGTTGCTTATGAGCTTGAGTTGCCTAATGAATTGGAATCGGTGCATCCAGTTTTCCATGTCTCTATGTTGAAGAAATGTATTGGTGAGCCGACATCTATAGTTCCCTTAGAAGGTTTGGGGGTTAAGGAGAATCTTTCTTATGAAGAAGTTCTAGTTGAGATTTTAGACCGACAAGTCAAGAAGTTGCTACCGTGAAAGTGTTGTGGAGGAATCAGTTAGTTGAGGGTGCTACTTTGAAGGCCGAAGCCGATATGATGTCCCGATAACCTCATCTCTTTCCTTCTACCCCTACTCTTGCTTGAGGTAATGAGTTCATCATGGTTTACTCTTTTGGTGTCATATGTCTTAGATATTCCCATGATTTCCTCATTTATGCATGTTCATGAAAAGCTTAAGTTTTGAGAAAATGAGTTGACTTAATTGATTTCTACATGTTTATGCGCATTTGAGTATGAGTTTCATATAAACTTCATGATATGTATTTTTGAGCATGCCTTAGCTTGGTGTTGATGTTTCCTCCTTGGATATGTGCATTAATGTGACTGCATGTATATTGGGCTATTAGGTTAAGTTCATATCTCCCTTATGATGTCTTGAATCTCATTCGAGGATGAATGATCCCAAGGGGGAGATAATGTAACACCTCGAATTCGAGAAAGGGAAAAATTTCAGTTTTTAGAAAAATATGGTTCCATCCGATGGAGGTCAACTACAGCCCGTGGACTGAACTACGAACTATAGTTCTGGTCCGTGGATTGGCTAACCAATTCTGGTCAGAAATCAAGAACCATGGCCTGGACCAACGGACCGTCATTGGATCCACGGTTCGTGGATGAGGTTCGTTGATCAAGGCCACAAATTCCAGGTTCTAACGCCAGATGATAGACGAACAGGATCGACCATCGGTCAAACCACGGTCCGTTAGGCTGGGGGTCGTTAGTGGCGACAATTATTTTCCAATGGTCAATTGGATCTTTTCCTAATTAGTCTAGCCTAATACTATGTGTTTTACCCTTCATCAAAACCCCTATATAAGTGTTTTAACTCCAAAATTTCCCAATTGAAAATCATACTCTCAAATTTGCAAAAGAAGAATAAGTCTTCTCTCAAAATATTTCTCTCTCTAGAAAACTTGAAGAAGAAAGGTTCAAGCTAAGGTTTGCAAGTCAATCCTCCAATTCCATCGTTGAAGTTAAGCAATTGGATTGAGGTATGATAGTATTCATCCATGGATTCCTTCCATTCATGGAATTCCCAAATTCTCCTATTTTCAAAGTTAAAATTCCCCAATTGAGTTAGGGTTTTCTTCTATGTAATGGGTTCTCCTAATTATTGACCTAATTGATTGATTTATGATCTATGATGCATGAATTGAGTTAATCTAATGATTTTATGATGATTCCCCATTAACCCATATAATTCCTATGTTTTCCAAGTTATAATCATATAATGTGGGTTTTGGATTATGAAAGAAGATTATATGAAACCAAGCATCAATTAATAGAATTATATGAATTTATGATGAATTTCTATGAAGCCATGTTTAACCCATTTTTTCTAAATGTTGATGATTTAAAGTAGGTTTTGAACCTTGAAAGGTGAATTATGGAATTATGCATGTTCTTATGAAATCGAAGTAAATGTTTTAAGGATTCTTTGAGAGTAAGGTATTAATGATGTTGTTATCGTTGTGTTGTTGAAAGGATTTCTCATATACAGATGAAAGCATACTGGTGAAAGGTTTTCTCACATAATAAGGGTTCTTAGGGTTGAAAGGTCTTCTCACCTAAAATGAACCAATGTTAAGGAGCTATTCTAATGTTGAGGCAAGAGGCGATTACCCATGCCATATGATATAAGGACAAGAGGCGATTACCCATGTTTCTTTATGAGCTAAGATGAATATATTTAAGAACTATTTCGTGGAAGTTAAGATTAGTACCGAGTGAACAAGCGGTGATTACGCATGTCCCATAACTATGTGCCAACATAGGATTGTCTAGATAGACATTAACTAGTGGATTCACATAAGCTAGAAGTTCATGGTCATTATCGTGGCAAGTTGGACAACCCTTTTTTTGGTGTGGGGCAGACACTGGATTCTATGTTGCTAGCTCACATGGTCTTATATATCGGTTAAGGCTACTTCCCACAAACAAGTAAAGTTATTATGAACCAAGGTTACTTAAAGAAGTATCGTAAGTATATTTTAAGATGACATTCATTTGCATTGATCATGTTTTATGACTCATGTTTTCTAACCCACTTACTTCATATTGTAGTTTGATCATTGCATGTTCATGAAAATGTCCCATTTTAGCATGATTTAAATGTTTATATGCATGGCTATCATTCTTGGTACATATTTTGTACTAACACATACTCTTGCCTGCATTTTCCCAAATGTAGGGTTCGACAGTCAGGGTTCCCAATTTCGTGGCTAGAGGTTTATTGCAAGTTTTCGAGCTTTGGTGAGTCCTCATGCTTCGAGGACTGATTTTCATTGTTTTCAATTTTCTTTCTTACTTTCAGTTTTTGGACATGATGGCTAGGCCCAATTTCATTCTTATGTACTAGATGGCTAATGAGACAAGTGTTTAGACTAACTTTACTTAATAAATTGATTTGGACATGAAATGTTGTTCATTATCTCTTTGTTATATTTCTTATGTTATGAATGCTAAGTGGCTTATATGGGGCCTCTCGGGGTCCTATACGCCATGTTACGCCTAGGAGATATCTTGGGTCGTGACATTACTGTTGTGCCTGATAAGAATAATCCCACCTATAAAAATAAGAAAGTGTTGTATGGTTGTTCCTTCCATCAATCTAGCAAGGATTATTTTTGGAATTCTCATTCTATTGATTAGGACCTGGTGATTGTGTATGAAATTGCCTGTGATTAAATCCCCCATGTTTCCTCTGCCTCTTTGATTTCCTCTTCCTCTAAAAGAGTTTCCACGACCTCTGCCATGAGTCTTTCGTGCAATGAAGGCCACAGTTGGATTAAGAATAGGTTGTGTCGTTTGTTCGTCTCCTTCTTCCCTCATGTCAAACCCTCTAAGGGCGATCACAAATTGGCCAAAACTGGGGTATGGTAGTTTACCCAACATGACAGTACTAAGGGTTTTGTATTTGCTTCCAAGACCTCTAGCAAAATTAATTACTTTGCTATCTTCATCCAATGGCTTCTGGATAGCCATGAGGCTATCACAAATTTCCTTAAACTCCTTGATATATTCATCAATGGATTTGGACCCTAGCATCACAGTTTGAAGCTGTTGTTTCAACTGAAATTCCTTATCCTTGCTTGCTTGAAGGTAAGTATCCTCAAGACAATCCCATATCTGTTTTACGGTTGAGCATCCTATAATGAGGAAAATTGACTCTTCTGTCATTGTTCCAGACATCCAACTCCTAACAAGAACATCACGTTCTTTTCATTTGGCGAATTTTGAGTTTGGAATATTTTCTTCCTTCTTGTTTTGTATAGTCTCGGGCAGAGGGTTTTCCTTGATGATTTTGTCAATTTTCAGGGCATGCATTAGTTGAAGGAGTTGTGTCCTCCAAAAAAAGATAGTTTGAAGGTTTTTGTTTAATTGGGCATATTGCAATGGGTGCAGTGAAGAAGGAGAGAGGGATAAAGTGGTGCTGGAGGATGTTGCCATAACGTACTCTTTTGTAAGGAAGAAAAAAAAGCTTCAAGATCATTTGTTCTTAATTGAACCTAGCCTTCTGATATCATATAGAAAATATAGAGAATACAATGTATAGTTGTTAAGCTATTATTTCTATTGATTGCACGGTACAATTCAATAAGAATATATATATATATACCTTACCAAGTAGAGTTGGATTATACAAACTCCTAGTGAATGTAAGTAGGCTAGAACTTTAGGACTCCTTAACCGACTCTAATCAGGTTGTGTTATACTTCATGTATTACAAATAAGTATATGCTCTAAATAAATATTTTTCGTTAATTAACAAGATATACATATTTTTATATAAGATTGTTTGATTCTTCTTATCGGTATAAATCTAAACTAAATAAACAAATATTAGGTCCCCTCCCTAAAGTTTGGCTTTAGGTCCCTAATCTTATTGAGTTAGCCCTTTGTTTATTTTACTTACAATTTTCTCTCTTCTTCTTGATTTTATTGTAAACTTCAAAATTTAAGAATAGGATCACTTTCTTTTAAATATTATTTTAAGCTTTAAATAACTACAATATTAATAAATTTATAATTACTAAGACTAATTTAGTAAAATGAATCTCTAAATACAACTATAATTAAATTTTTATATATATGAAATGATTTTTGCAACAAAATATTCGAAATGATGTTCATGTTTGAATGTAATTTAATACATCAAATGTGAAAAGTGAGTTAAAAAACATATCATAACATGCTCTTCAAAATTGAAATATACCTTCAAATTGAAAAAAATATTGTATTTCAATAAACATCAATTTTAAAATAAAGTAAAAATGATTTATAAAAAATAAATAATTTTTATGTTTAAATGGATCATTAAAGTAGAAGTTGAAAAGAAATGAATTAGGAAGATGAAAATTTTAAAATACGATAAATGAAAAATGGTTTAATCCTACGATACAAATACAAATTATATTCGTATTTAAATATGACTATTAATATCTTATGTAATTATTTAATTATAAAAAATAAAATATAATTTTATTTATATTATAAAATTGAAGGAGTAATTGAATTAGTTTCCAAACAATTTTTTTAAAAGAAGAAGAAAGAGAAGAGCATGAAAGACAAACAAAAGGCAAAGAAACAAAAATAAAGTATGGGTCCCATAGATCAAAATATAATTGTAATAAAAAATATGAATTTTGGCTAAAAATATCCTTAAACTATACTGCAAATTTAAATTACATCATAAAATTATGTTTCTTAACAAAAAAACATCCTCCAAGTATTTAAAACTTAACAAGTTCCATCCTTCTATTAAAATTTGTCAAAAAATTAGTGAATTCCACACAAAAATATATGCAATTCATAATATTCTCATTTAAAAAATTTATCTCTAATTTCATTACCAGTTGGAAAAGGCTCAAAAAAAAAGAAATTAAAATTCATTGAAAACGTTATTTCATTTGTTTGTGGTTAAAAAGACAATGTTAGGGCGGTGTAAGACTACGAGGAAACATGATCTACTCTTCTCCTTTACCAACTAAATAGAGTTGGAGCTTAATTTTACATCATCTTCACCTTATGCAAAGTCAAAATATCATTAAATAATTTTTTTTTGGGATAAACTGATAGCTAAGGTGATCAAGATTCAACTAATTTTGATCTCTGACGCTCAAGTTTCGTTCTCTGTTATAAGAAGTAAAAAATAGTCGATCAACACCACTTCTTGCTGATACAAAGAGAATAAAACATATCAACTGCTAATTCTTTGATAAAAATCAAATGAAAAATAAATGAAAACAAAATTGCTAATCAAAAGGAAGACATAATGCCAAACATTGTTGCTAAAAAAATCATGATAACATTTTAGATGTATTTTGAATGAAGAGAATTGGTTTATTGGTGTGATTTAGAGAGTTTGTTGAGAGTAGTATGAATGGTACATGTTTTTATGAAAAAAATGTTAATTTTTGATAAGATTTAACAAAAGAATGAAATTTGTTTAATTTTAATTGAGGGTTATTTTCTGCTAAGAAGAATAATTTAAGGATGTCATTTAAGTTGGTGGTATAGTTTAAAGATGTTTTTGGCCAAAACTAATACAAGTTGTACCTCACACAACTAATACAAGTTGTACCTCACCTATAGTACTCAAATCAAAAGAACAAACCCCTCAATAAAGAATTGGGCCACAAATGTAAAGTGGGCTTTCAGTCTGAACACAAAAAATCATTTGGGCCCGACCCAACACTATTGTTATATACAAGTTTTTTAGGTTCTTATTTAGTAGGATAAGTTACCTAACTAGTCAAAATCTCTAACATAATTATTAAAAACATCTACACTTTAAAATAATGATTAAAAATGTCAAAATGTCAATATTTTAGCAAATAAAGTGTATCATAATAAAATTCATTTACCTTCCTTTTATTTCTCAAATTGGACCCATTTTTTTCACTCCACTATGTGTGAAAGGGAAAAACAAAATACCTCATTACCCACCTTTCTTTCTATAAATTTTTTATCCAAATTCTGTCTTTTCTCTTTCTCTATCTCACAATTTCTTCGATTATTTCATATCCTCAAGTAACTTAAACCTTGCCTTTTTATAATCAAATTCCACCATTTTTCTAAGAAGTATAAAAAATCATTCAAATATCTCATCCAAGTCACTTTGTTGGACGACATCAACAATTTTTGTTATTTCTTCAATGAATAGAAGTACTTTTGCATCTTTCTCACATGCAGAAGGACCCAAAGGAGATGAAAGTACGGAATCATCAGCCATATTTCAAAGTAAAAAAAATAAAATTTGTAATCCGTTTGGGATACAAACAGTGAACGGTTGAATTGTTTTAATTCTTTTGTATGTTGGATGCGTGGAATACAAAATAATTTGGAATCCTATTTAGTAGATGTTCTATAAATTAGACATTGAATACAATATATTTTTGAAATACATAATTGATAAGAAATACATTTTGTAACACCTCTGTCTTAGAAAGGGGTAATTTTTAGAAAGAACTAAATTAGAAATAGCCAATTTGAGATTTGTGCAAGTTAGTCTTCAATTGTTAGTTTTGGGTCAACTTCAAACGACCATAACTTTCAGCACAAGATGAGTTAGGTGGCCCATGAGATATCAAATGAAAGATCTTCGAGTCCTTTTTCCAACTCCACCAAATTTGCTTAACTTCGAGTTTGGATGAGGGAGATATGCATGTTTGAGTTCAGCCTGTCCAGTTAAGGAAATTCATCCGAATTAAGGAGGGGTCTTTTGGTATTTTTCTTACCCCACTAAGTCCACACGTTTTTTCACCCAAATTATTGATCCAATTTGATTAAAATCAATTTGCGGTAAAATCTAAAACGTTTGGAAAGTTAGGTCAAAGTTCAAAGAGGAGAAAAGGGAGAAAAAGTTCAAGCGTTCAAGATTTCTTTGCGAGCTTTGAGGAATTTCGTCAAGAATTTAATTCTTTTGAGGTATGTAAGCTTTCATAGTGTTGGGTTTGTTCGCCCTCACGCCAATATGTAAACTTTTACCCATGAATTCCTTCTTGGAGTTGATTATTGAGTTCTTGAGAAGTTCTTGAGTTAAATTGATAAATTGAGGATTTTGGACTCCTGGAGGTGAGGATTTTGTGTAATAGTTGAGTCTCTTGATTGAGTTTTGTGTGGGTTTCATTGAAAGTGTTCTGGATTTGTGAAATTTGGTGAAATTGGACCATAGAACTGAAGTGGGTATGAGTTAAATCGAGTTTAGGAGAGGAAGAAAAGATCGGGTAAAAATACGCGCCTAGGTCCGCGTCGCGGAGACGCTTTAAAATTCAATCCCCAGAAAATTACCCCCATCTTCGCGTCATGGAGAGGCTATGGAGTCCTCTGCCTCAAAAATAAATTTTGCGATCAAAAATTTAACTCACCCTCCGCGTAGCGCCAGTGTTCTCCAATATTTGTCTTCGCTCGTTTCTTATTATCAACCACCTAAACCTTCCTAAATCATTGAGAGATCGTACATTCCAAATTATAACTCTTAGAACTTCATTTCAAATCAAAATAAAGATTAAGAGTAAAGTTAGAGAAAGTCTTTTGAGTCATTTTGAAAAGTCTTTTACAATTATTTATAACTTGTTTTAAGACTTGAGTAAATGAGTGTGAGAATGAGGAGAGTTAAATTTCATTTTTTTTTTCAAAATGAGTATACGAGAACTAAGTATTCCCAAGTGTAAACACTTTTACATTA
The DNA here is from genome assembly GCF_019186545.1 of Solanum stenotomum. NCBI lineage: Eukaryota > Viridiplantae > Streptophyta > Magnoliopsida > Solanales > Solanaceae > Solanum > Solanum stenotomum. The sequence continues at coordinate 26,415,266 of NC_064283.1, forward strand.
TAATGAGAGAAACAATGATTTCTAAATGAGTCTATGAGGAGTTTTGAGCATCATCTCTTTTAAGAGAAATCTTTTGATTAATTATCTCAAATTGAGGAGGAGTAATGTTTTCTTTAAAACATATGAACATGAATTATATATATATATATATATATATATGTTATTTTATTTTATTTTATTTTTTTGGGAGTAATATTGAGCACCGATATGGGGACGAGTTCAGACAACTCAAAGTCCTCATAAACCATGTATGCCAACGTGGATAAATGATCATACTTTTTAGATGATTCCTTATTGCTTTTCAGCATAGCTTAGTGGATCCCCTTAGTTGAGGATGTCTTATACTCCGGCAAGGTATAGGACACTTTTGGTAGCGTGGGCGAGACGTATCATCACATAGCTCATAGTGATGGTTGTCGGTTAGAGAAACTCTCAATTATGAGTAAAAGAGTTATTATTGTATTCTTAAATACACTGAGTTATTATCTATTGTTTTAAAATCTTTCTTTATACATCATCTTTATCATTGCTTTTATATTGAACTGAGCTGAGTATTTCTGAGTTTGAGTATCCTTGAGATGAGGTGAGTATGTTCTTCCTTTTTATCAGTTCAAACTTATATTTGTGCTTTAGAGTTCCCCTTGCATGCTCGAACATTTAATGTACTGACGCCACTTGGCATGCATCTTTCATGATACAGATACAGGTAATCAAGGTCATCAACAAGCGCTCCGTTGATACCACTTGCAGTTCCAGAGTTGCTTTCGTGAACCTCTTTACTTCGGAGGGTTCCACATTTACTTTCAGTTGTATTAGGATGTCATGGGTCTTGTCCCGATTTCCATCTCAGTATTTTAGAGACTTCATAGACAGTAGTGTTTTGAGGAGTCTTTTTCATTTCCAATTGTTAATGTTTAAGACTAGAATTGTCTCTTTTGGCCAGTTGAATATTTTTTTTAATATTCTAAGTTATTTTCTTTGAGATTTTTTAGAAACCTTTACTTTTGAGTTCTTATATTATTGAGTAAGTCTTCCGCTAAGTATTGAGCCCGGCCAAGGGTTCACTTGGGGACAAACAATGGTTCTCGAGTGCCAGTTATGTCCAGGGTGTAGGCTCGGGGCGTGACATATTTTTTTGTCATAAATATATTTTTTTTTTTGAAATACAAATTTTGATTGTTACTATGGTTATAAATTTGTATGTTTTGATGACTAGAATACAAATTTTGTTGGAATTTTAAGAAAAAATATACATTTTTGAAAAATATACAAACCAATGTTATATCATTTCTGAATGAACACGAGTTTACATAAGTATATGGATACAAATATGCTTTTTAAATCACTACAAATCCATTTGGTATACCTATTGGAATGAATACAAAGTTACAAACTAATAAAGAAATACAAATGTCATTATACAAACACAAACATGAAAACCATAATGAATTATCATACATATTGGAATAAATACAATCAATTACTTTTGAAATTGTAACTGATGAGAATTTTAAGTGCTATGTTCCTTTTTTTAAAAATTATCTCCCATGATTTTCTCCCTTCTGTTATTAGATAATTATATTCTTTCAAATCAAACAAATAAAAAAAATACATAAATCAGAAAAATATCAAACTAAAATATTGACATTTTTAATAAATATTAAAAATATTGATAAAAGGTGTCATTAAATACTAAAATATTGACATTTTGAAATTTTTCCCTATTTAACATACTTATGTTTTTTACCCTTAAATTTCATAAATAGCAGGATGTAAAACATAATAGAGCTCTTTAGCTAGAATTTGCATATTTACGTAGCATAACTATAGTTTTAATGGCTAAACTGAATCTCTTTTGTATATTTCAATTATTATTAATTAATTATACAAATTGATTATTAAGTTGGTTTAATTAATTGAGCACAATTTCGGTTTTAAGAAAGGAAATATTTCTTAAATAATGATAATAATTATATCTAATTAGAATCCTTACCAAATATGAATTCTCCATCTTTATTTCTGAATTAATTTTAAACATTTGTATTTCACTTTTTTTTTTTTGGTGAATCCAGGTGTTATTTGTTGTTTTTTACTTTTATGAATTACTAAATTATTTATTTCTGATACATATTTCTATTTGATATTTTTTTGAATACTAATTACTTCTTGAAAGTAGTCACTAAGAATTTTGATATATAATTTATTTAATATACAATTTATTCAGTAATATATACACTTTGATTTAATTCAAATACAAATACAATTAGGATAGACAAATCAAATGTATTACTATATATAACACATTTTCTACAAAAGTTCATTTATATATACAAATTATGATGAATTTTAATATACGAATTATTTAATATACAATTTATTCAGTAACATATACAGTTTGATTTAATTCAAATACAAATAGAATATACAAATCAATTGTATTACTATATACAACACATTTTATACAGACATCATTTATTTATACAATTTGCTTGTAAACATATGAAAAATTATATTAATTTTGTTATTTATATTTACAATTGGCTTGTAAACATCGGATTATGTATACCTCTAGTTACCCTCTTTGATAGAGATGTTCATTCATGGTTTGAATGTGTACAGTGATTTTACTAAAGTATTCAAGATTATGACAGAATAGAGAAGTAACAATGTGAAAAATCGAAACAAAAAATACAAATAAAAAAATTGACAGAAATTATACAAAAGAGTAACTGAATGGAGGCTACCTGGAATTGATTTTTGCACGACTTGGAGGGATGAATGAAATTTTCAAATTTTAAATTTTAATGTGATCGAGTGATATAAGGGGAGTTGAGAGATCTTAGGAGATGAATCGGTGGTGTGATAAGAGAGATTTTAGGCGAATTTACTATTGTTTTTCATGATCATGCAAACTGCAAACAAGTTTACTAGTTTGATATAAATAACAAGCGTACCAAAACTATCATCTAAATCTGCAATATGCAATCCAAACTAGTGCAAAACTTGCTTCCATAAATACCACAACAAAGTAAAGGAGAAAAGAACAAAGGGCATGTCAATTTGCAAATTGCAACGAAACATTATTTTCAGCCAACCAAAAAAGAAAAAGAAGTAAAAATATTAAACCATCAAATGAGAGCCTTTTGGTGTCTTTCTACTTTCTATTCTCTACCTAAATTTGCAATGCTGATGTTGTGATCACATTCCACTTCCATTCTTAATCATATGCTTTGAATTCTTTTCTAAAGCCAAACTTGACTAATATGCTAGAACCTACAAATCTCACAGTTCATCCTTAGCGTCATTAGTGGTGCTCTCGTGGCTTGAACTGACATCAGACTCTGTAGTTTTCTGTGTTGAGACTGGCTTTTGAATCTTGAACGGGGTAGATGCATGCTTTTTCAGGAATTTGTAAAAGGCAACCACTGTACGATCTGTGTCAACAGTAATCTGTAGAACGGCATGATCATTTAAAGATGCATCAGCTATCATTTCTGACAAGCCAAACTGAACAAAGAATAGAAATATAATTTTGGTAAAGAATTTATGTTACACTCACAGGTTCAAAGCTCTTGTTTCCAGCTGGGAAGAACAGAAGTGTTGGGAATCCGTCAGACTGCAATTAAACAATGAATCGTTAACCCAATGTTTGAACAAAGAACAATTACCCCCTCTCCCTGCAGTTCCTTCCGAAAAATAAAAATAATAAAACAATTAGCTCTTTTTCCCACCTAAGCTTCCCTACCTGAGGCAAAACAGCACACTGAAAATGAGTCTGTTTCCTCATTCAACTTCTGCTTCAACATATATGTAGGTAACAACATTCTAGAAACTCTAACGTGTATTTTCGCATAATACAATCTTTTAAAAAGGCTGAGCTTTCATGAGAAATAAAAAATGAAGGCAACACTCTCCTTCTACCCACTGTTTTGGACGTTGGAAGCACAATTAAATATGAAACAACCACACAATTTTTTGAGATTGTTTTTTTTTTTTTTTTTTGAGATTGGACAACCACATAATTCTAGTACAATGCACAAGCACAGTAACTTAAATTAGACACAGAAGTTAGCAGAAGAGAGTTTGTAGTCTGTCACACAAGAAGATTTTCCCTTAGCTAATTAATTGTTAAACAAACAAGAGTATAACATCTAGTGCACTAAGTGTAGATGGTAGTGACTGAGCCAGACTTTGTATCTGCCATCTAGCATAACATAACTAGACTATTTAGAGCTTGCAATTACAGATATATCTAATGAAGTACTTGCATGACCTCTATATGCTTCGATACTATGTTTAATAATGTGACCATCTATTTCAAAAGTTTAAGCAGTTTGCGGGATATTTTTATTCACTTAGGCCTTCAACAAATCCTTAGCTTTTTTTAGACATTTCCTTTCTTATAGATAAATGTTGGTATACACACAAAAGAATGCAATATAACTTACAGGTATCCCACAAACATATCTAATTAACTAAAGAAACTAGGATATAGAATCTGACACATCCCTTGCTGGATTTTAGAATAGGCAAGCATAGTCAAAAGATCAAGTGGTGAAAAGTACCTTCGCTCTGGGGTGCTCGTTTGTTGTACCATCCATCTTGGCAATGACAAGGGAGTCAACGCCTCTTAAATGCTTGCCAAGCTTGTTGTATATGGGTTCTAGTGATTGACAATGGCCACACCAAGGAGCATATAACTGTTTTCAATCACAAATCAAAATCATCAATCAGATATCCAGAACAACCTCTAAATATCTGGATGCTGTTCATCTAATTATTCGCATCACTGATTAGGACATGCATTCATTTAGAACAAGATTAACTAGTACCTCAAGAAGAACATCTTTTGATTCATCCAAAACAATTTCGTCAAAGTTATTGCCAACCACAATTTTGACATCCCCATCATTCTGCATATGATCAACGGGTATAAGAAAACAAAACATAATCTGATGCTTAATGTTGGCTGTTGGAGCATGTGCATTTTGACATTTAAATAACATTGGCAAATAATGGAACGACCCAAAACACTTACAGTCTCAGGAATTGGATCAGATTTGTAGAAAGGCTTTAAATTGTCTTCCAAAAACTTCTCCCCGAATGACTGCAAAACATATGGAAACACATACATATACACATTAAGACAGAAAGGTAAACATTAGCTGAGAGAACCTGTGCTAATATAATGTGAATGTGAATCCAAAATTACCGCTGTAAGACTATGAATCAACGTCCTAATCTCAAACTTTTCAAAATGGGCAAGATTTCATTTGCTAAACCCAAAACTCCAAACCTGAATTCCATTGTGCCCCACCAATTAATGCAAAGATTTACCATTCACCTACTAAGATCTCATTTGCTAAAAGGACATTCTTTCAAGGAAATTGGCTAACTCATCCAGGCTAACATCATAATATTAAACTTTTAATTTGATGAGTCGTTTTACTCTATGTAACTTTTACAAGGAAAGGCCTATTGCTCCAATCTTCCGAATCATACCATCTAGTTACTCCCCTCCAAACCTGCACCATTTAATGATTTTTCTATTCTTTTGAGAAGTCAATATTTAAGGTTTAATTTAAAAGAAAACCTTAGGTACAAAAGGATTCATAAACACATTCCATGTAATTTAACACTGGGGGAAGTACATCCTCGTTACACATGGTTTATTCAAAAGTTAGCAGTCAACAAACCTTGACACCATCCAAGGTTATTTCACCTTCCAGTAAAAACTTCCTCCCATCCTCATTTCCTGTATATGCGAGAACCTGCACCAAATCTCAAGTTGGATTCTAGGAAGTTCATGGAAGTTCGAAAACAGAATATATGCAAGGATCAGTATACTACAAATATCTTACTCTTGGGGCATCACCGCTAACACCAAAGTACTCTGAAACTGGTTTTCCAACATCTTCGTTGTCGATTTCAACAAACACACAGATAAGCTACAAGGAAAGGTTTTAAAAAAACAAATGATTTCGAGTCAGAGAGTTGGCAAAAGCACACTACACAGGCAGAAAAAACTATGCTTCATAAAGAGACTGGCTTCACTCAATAAAGGCAGAAAAACCTATGATTCATAAATATTCTTCTAAGCATGAGGCATTTATTAATACCCATAATACTGTATATCTATAAGCAGAGATAAGATTATCACCTTTCCTTTAAAAGCTTTCACAGCTTCTTGAAATATTGGCAAGAATTTTTCTGAATCTTTCGAAGTGGCAAAAAGTATCAACTGTGAACAAGAAAGAGAACATGTAAACAGAAGAAAGAAAAATCACCCAAGATCAGCATGCTATTGTTAGCTCAATTGATCACCTGCTTCTTAATGGGATTTTCAAATATCTCTGAGGCACTTTCCCGAGTAAAATTGGTGACAAGAGGAAGCTTGTTCTCAAAAACAAACTTAGCTATTGCTGACTTGGTGAATTCACCGCCTGCAAGAAAGTATGACATGGTAAATACTTCTCTAATGAAATGGTTAATGCATATATAATTGCATTAACCAGACTAACCAAAGTGGTTGATATTCTCGGCTTCTTTCTTAATTATGACAAGAGCTGGACGTTTGGCTTGAGAATCAATATGGAAGAGTTTTGCCACATCTGGACTGGCAGTCTGATAGAAGTTGACATCATCTTCTAGTGCAGCAGCTGCAGCAAGCTCTTCACTTGTATCACCCTGAGAAAGTGTAAATTAAACAAAATTATAATGCTACACATTCTGGAAAACAAGACCTCAACAGCCATATATCCTTTTTTATTTTGCTGGTGTTCCATTTTTATCCTAACGTAATATAAATTATATTTTTCCCTCTAGCTATGGTATTCCTCATCAGATTATATTACGGAAGTGATAGCCATATCCTTCACTCCCATTATCACAGTATTACCCATAAAATTGTAACTGCCATCCCAACTTTGTATATGACCGTATTACCTGACAAATATCACTAAATCTGGCTACCATATATATTCTTTTTACGCTGTGGTATAAGTCTTCTTTTTGTCCCTTTAGCCAGGTTTTGAATCCCCAACCAATCAAATTTAAGAAAGTCATATCCACCTACATAACTGGTGGTACATCTAGTAGTAAGAATATATAGCCGTTGAATATGATGAGACATCAGAAAATTCCTCCAATTTACTTCTCTTGCCATCTATGAGAAATTGATGATTCATATAGTACCATGCCATTTTAGCTTGAGCAAAGGGAAGTAAAACTAATTAATCACCAAAATCTGAATTGCATTCAAGTCCAATGACAGTCCAATAACGAAAAGAAAACCATTAGCCAGGATAGAGGAATTACCACCAAATCATTCAAGTAACCCAACACTACTTTTTTCTCATCTTTCAAGATTTGTTCTGCCTCCTCTACAGTCGTTATATTGGATAGAACAGGCCCGGTCTTCTTTTTTATCCATGAAATAATAGCATCCCTGCAATGAAAAAAAAGAAAATCTACTTTGGCATATGACAAAGAAAAAAGGATATGAAAATAGGAATACTCATGGTATAGAAGGAAAGAGTTCAACTTTTATATGTTTTAAACATTACTTACAGAACCAGGTGACTTAAAAGTAACTACAATATGGTAAAGGACATGCTGCATCGAGTCGAATTACATGTACATTAAATCCGAGAGGAAATGAGTAAATTATATAGGGCAAGAAATTTCTCTTCAAGATTCTAAGAAAAAGCGTGTTATGAGATTAATCAACATTTTGACCATACAGAAAATTAATAGGTTTCAAACTATTGCACATCACCAATAATTCCGATGAATTTGCAGATGAAACTAGGGATCATAAAAGTTTAAGATCCAATCTCACCAGAAATTGCACTGCTAGAACATTTTCAAAACTAAAAATCACAAGCCACTAGCAAGATCAATAAATATAGAAGAGGAAATTGCAACTCATGAAGCAAGATGAAAAATGCCAACACACAAAGTCAACCAAGAGAGAAATACAACTTACTTATTCCTTTCACCATTATAGGTCTTGTGAACACCATCAATGAGGAAGAAAACAGTGGGATACCCCTGCACATCATACTTTTGAGCCAGTTCAGCTTCCTCAGTAGCATCAACTTTAGCAAGCATCACATTCTCTCCTTTCAGCTCAGTCGCAGCGGCAGCATACTCCGGTGCAAGTGCCTGACAATGACCACACCACGGTGCATAGAACTCAACCATAACATACTTATTCTTCGCAATAAATTCACTAAAATTCCCTTCCTTCAGTACAGCCACATCCTTCTCATCCACTACCGGCGGCTGGTACGAGTCTTCCCCGTGATCGGAAGAATCGTCCTCGAGATCTTCGTAGTTCTCGAAATCGTGGTGGTCACCATATGGATTGGAATCTGAATGAGCATCGGAATCCTCTTCTTCGAGGAAACTGAGATCCTCTTCTTCTTCAACGACAGAAGACAAAGCAGTTCTGAAGAAGATGAGATTGAGTAGAAAAATGGAGAGAATTAGATATTTCTTCATCGCCATTGCTGAAGCAAGTTGAAACTGAAGCACCAAAGTCTTCACACTTCAGTTGTATACTTATAGGAATACTTCAAAATAAATATTGCCAGGACAAAATTTGCTATTTCAACGCAATTAGAGATGTACACTGTGCTAAAGTCGTTGTACCTTGCACCAGAATTACTGATTATCCCCTCCGTCCCAATTTATATGAATCAGTTCGATTTGGTACCGAATTTGAGACAGAAAGATTTTTAAAATTTGTGGTATAAAATGAATGATAAATATTTGTAGGACTAAAAATCAATAAAATGATAGTCAATAAGTGACACATTTTATTTTTGAAGAGTCAAACCATATAAATTTGATCGAGAATTTACTCATGAAATTTTTCAAATTTTTAAAATAAAATTTATATATTTGTGAACTACCTACAAAAATAGAATAAGTCATAATAATTAATAATTTAATTTTTTAAAAAGATATATATGAAAAATTTATTAAATATAGATTTAATTAAATTTCAAAATCTGAAATATGTCACACTAATTGAAATAGAAAAAGTAAGAAAAACGTGTCACTTTGTTTTAGAATAATTAAAAAGGAAAGTAAATAATATAAATTGAGTCTAGGATGGAGAGTATATTTTATTACAGGAAAATAGATCTTTGTGCTGATTGGATCACATTTTATATGTCCACGTGTCAATATATGATTGGTCTGTGTGAAAGAATGGGCTAATTAGAATATGACACATAGGAAAAATGAGGTGGTGAATTAAAAGAGTTGACTTTTGACTTTTGGCGTGACTGAGATGCGATCGGGAATGTGTAGTGGAAATAAACAATTGAGACTAGGAGGAATAATATAAGAATATTGTCAAATTTAAGAGGGTTCACCCAAATTGAAAAATGGAAAATCTTTTTGGCCAGAAAAGTTTGGCCATAATTTGATCAGAATAGTAAAATGACATGTTTACATTATAAACTAGTTTTATTTTGGACAATTTTAACCTTTTACCTTGAAAATTGAATACATTCTTGGGATCTCTATATCCTTCCATTATGTTCCCAATATATTGAAATAATTAATGAATAATAATTACATAGTCAATTATGAAAAAAAAAATACAAATTTCAATAAAAAAAAATATTAAGGGTCTGTTTGGAAAGCCACTTGGTAATTGGAATTGGTGTAATTACCAGGATAGTAATTATCTGCCTAGTAATTACACTATCCAGTAATTACACTGACCTGTTTGGTTGCCACAGTGTAATTACGCATGTCCTGTTTGGATGCCACAGTGTAATTACACATGTTCTGTTTGGATGCACAATTGCAATTATAAAATTATAATAAATTTTAAAAATAAAAATTAATTATTTAAAATTTATACTAGACAAATAAGAAACTTTATAAATGACATTAAATTAAATATTTAAGATATATATTCTTGTTTGAAAATATATTAATTAATAAACATATTTTTTGTAACTACTATTATGAAAAATAATTGATTTATATTTTTTTCAAATTAATATATTTCAATTGAATTGATTGTAACAACTAAAAGTATAAAGTTTCTACGAATATCATAAAATGCATGTTTGATAAAAAGAATAATATATAGATAAAATGTCATAAATTATTAAATGTTTGACAAAAATATAATCTATCAAGTCTAATTAAAAAATGACGTGCAATGTAAATTCAATATTACTAAAACAAATGAAACTGAAAATATAACATAAGTTATAAATTCATAACAAAAAATTTAACATAATACTCTTATAATAAATTTCAACATAGCAATAAATATGATTTTTTTCTTAATAAAGAAAACGTAAGTCTATAACCTTACTTAACAATAAATTCTATTTTAATTTAAAAATTAGAATACTAATAAAATTATGCTACTGAGAAAATAAGCATGGCATAAAGAAATAGATAATACGAGAAAATTACATAGAATCATGTAAAGTAAGGTTGAGAACAAGAAGAAAATGAAATATAATAATATAAAATAAAAATAAAGTTTTACAAATTTTTAGAATAATAAAAATAAAAAAGAACTTAAAATAATAGAAGTAAAAAAAATAAAAACAAAAAAATAAAAATAGAAATTAAAAAGTAATTAGGTGGTAATTACACCATGTAATTACCAGCAATTCACAATCTCTACCTGTGAATTATAAAGTGTAATTACCTCCTGCCAATTACACCAATTACCTGTCCTTCCAAACAGAACAAGACAGTATAATTACATCAATTACACCAAATCCAATTACCAGGGTGTCCTTCCAAACATGCCCTAAGTGATCTCATGCAATCTATAGAGAAAAATTTTCAAGTTATGTTTTACAAAAAACAATAAAAATTGTAACATCAATAGTAAAAAAAATAAAATTTTGAATTACATTGTATTCTTGTTGATTATATTAGAATAAGAAAAATGTCACGTTATATTCCACATTATATTCTTGTTGGTTGTATTGGACTGAATAACTTATTTATAATTAAATAAATGTTCTAGTTATATGATGACATTATCGAGTAAATATATTCGAGAGAAAATAAATTAAGAATCATATTGTTGAACCAATAAAAATTCTGTTACAGTGAATTACTCTTCGATTTGAAAAAAATATAATTTTTTAAACTATAATTATATTTTCACCAACATATATATATATATATATATATATATATATAATTTCTATTTCTTCTTTGTGTTATATATCTTTTATAAGTTCGGCAAAGAATCACTAAAATCTTATGGATATTCCACATTATATTCTTGTTGGTTGTATTATAATAAAAAATTTACCTAACTAATATTACAACAGATTATGGCCAAAAGATTAGTGTTAACTAAATTTACTTAACATTAATTTTTTTTATTCAAATATAGTAGTTAAAAAAAATAGTTAATTTGGAATTTGTAGGTCATTTTAGTAAAAAATATAATAATGATTCATAATTATCAAATCGACGTAATATAGGGGACAAAACTTGTGTGATTAATATTATTAATGTTTGACTCTCTTTGGTTTGACATATATGAACTATACACCTAATTTCTATAACTATCGATATTTACTGGGTCTAATATCTTTTGAGTTGTCGTTATCTCAATATCGTACAAATTACATTTAAAAATTATTTAAATATATTGTTTAATTTCATTTAAACATAATAATTTTTTAAAAAATGCTTAATTGGAGGTCATTTTAGTAACAAATATAAGTAATGATTCACAATTTATCAAATCGACGTAATATAGGAGATAAGACTTGTAGGATCAATATTGACTCTCTTTGGTTCGACATGAGCTATACGCATGATTCCTATAACTATTGACATTTACCAGGTCTAATGTGTTTTGAGTTGTCGTTATCCCAATATTTTACAAATTACATTTAAAAATTATTTATTTATATAGCTTAATTTTATTTAAACAAAATAATTAAGCAAATTACATAGTTGGAGGTCAGTTTAGTAACAAGCATAAGCAATGATTCATAATTTATAAAATCGACATAATATAGGAGATAAAACTTATATGATTAATACTATTAATGTCTAACTCTCTTTGGTTCGACAGATATGAACTATATGCATGATTTCTATAACTATTGACATTTACCAGGTCTAATGTGTTTTGAGTTGTCGTTATCCCAATATTGTACAAATTACATTTAAAAATTATTTATTTATATAGCTTAATTTTATTTAAACATAATAAGTAAGCAAATTACATAGTTGGAGGTCAGTTTAGTAACAAGCATAAGTAATGATTCATAATTTATCAAATCGACATAATATAGGAGATACAACTTATATAATTAATAGTATATGTCTGGCTCTCTTTGATTCGACACATATGAACTATATGCATGATTTCTATAACTTTCGACATTTACCAAGTCTAATGTGTTTTGAGTTGTTGTTCTCTCAATGTTTTATAAATTACATTTAAAAATAATTAAATTATATAGTTTAATTTTATTCAAACATTTTAAAAAAAATACTTAATTGGAAGTCATTTGTAACAAATATAAGTAGTGATTCACAACTTATCAAATTGACGTAATATAGGAGAAAATACTTGTATGATTAATACTATTAATGTCTGACTTTCTTTGGTTCGACACAATGAACTTTATGCATTGTTTCTATAATTATCCACATTTATCAAGTCTAATGTATTTTGAGTTGTCGTTATCACAATATTTTACAAATTACATTTAAAAAAATTATTTATATATACAGTTTAATTTTATTTAAACATAATATTTAAAAAATTACTTAATTGGAGGTCATTTTAGTAATAAAGTGTTGATTGACAATTTATCAAATCGACGTAATATAGGTGATAAGACTTGTACGATAAATACTATTAATGTCTGACTCTCTTCGGTTTGACATATATGAACAATACACATAATTTCTATGACTATCAACATTTACCAGGTCTAATGTGCTTTGAGTTGTCGTTATCCCAATATTTTATAAATTACATCTAAAAATTATTTCATTATATAATTTAATTTTATTTGAATATAATAATTAAAAAAAATTAGTTAATTGAAGGTCATTTTAGTAACAAATATAAGTAATGATTCACAATTTATCAAATCGACGTAATATAGGGAATAAAAAGTGAGTGGACGCCTTTGTTCTTTATGCAAGTGTTCTCTATGAAATCAATTAATAAGGGGAAAAGGGTCAAAAATACCCCTCAACTTTGGTTTATTGTTTGACTTTACCCTCGCCGTTAAAATGAAGTTAATTTTACCCCTCCCATTACTAATTTCACCAAATTTACCCCTCATTAGACGGAATCCCCAAAATTGACTCGATTTTTTTTTAAACAAACCTATTCCCTATTTTAACCCAATGACCCGACCCCATTTAGAATAACCCAGTTAGAAATGCAGACATTGATGGAGTTCATACTTTACAAAGTGCTACTGTAGTACATATTATTACTGAAGTTTTTACATATTTGAAAAAAAAATAAAACAAATCAGCAAATTAAAGCAAAAAAGCTACCCGAAAAAGTTCTAACCCCGTTGCCCAAAAAGCAATAATATCAATTCAAAAATTAAAATAATCCACAACAAAGTTTAATAGCATATAATTGTTAAGAATAAGAACAGATTCACAATTCGAGTTCAAAGCTTCTAGAACAGAGAGAGAATTGAATGCATTTGTGGAGAGAATATCATATTGAATTCAGAGAGAAAAAAAACTGATTACAACTTTCTAATCTAGCTCAATAGCTTGTACAAATGTTTATATAGTGTATCTAACTGATAACTACCTCACTTAACTATGGTTAACTTAACTACTGTTGGTAACCAAACGTCTAACTAACTCACTGCAAACATAACTACAAATGAGAAAATATCTTGTGCAGCTTTAACTAACTTTAACCAACTTGAACCATCTCATCCTGCATCAATTATGTTCATATTCTCAATACCCCCCTTCAAGCTAGGCGGCATGAAGATATTCTTCATCCCTAGCTTGGAAAGAATATGAGAATGTTGAAACTTGCCCAGGCCCTTAGTTAAAATATCAGCAGGTTGCTCTGCAGTAGAGAGGTAGCCAGTGTGTACGAAGCCAAACTGAATTTTCTCTCTAATGAAATGACAGTCGATGTCGATGTGTTTGGTCCTCTCATGAAATACTGGATTAGCGGCAATTTGTAGAGCAGCTTTGCTATCACAATATAGAGGAACTGGTAGCTGCAACTGAATATCTAGTTCCTTGAATAGACCAATCAGCCAAACTATCTCAGCAACCAGTGATGCGAGGCTTCTATACTCAGCTTCAGCTGAACTTCTGGAAATAGTAGTCTGCTTCTTAGATTTCCAAGAGATCAGAGAATCACCAAACTTAACCATGTACCCAGTAATTGATTTCCTAGTGTTGATACAGGATCCCCAGTCAGCATCACAAAATCCTTGGAGTGTGTTTGAACGAGAAGAGGACATTAGAACACCAAAACCAGGAGCTTGTTTAATGTATTTGACCACTCTAAGTGCAGCTTCTAAGTGCGACTGTTTAGGTGCATGCATAAATTGACTCAGGCTTTGGATAGCAAATGCAATATCGGGCCTAGTAATAGTGAGGTACAATAACCTACCAACAAGCCTTTGATACACCCCAAGATCCTTTAGAATAGGATCCTGAGTGTTTCCAATATGAGTGTCAAACTCACAAGTTGTTAGCTTTTGGTTCAATTCAACAGGTGTGGAAATTGGCTTAGATCCACTTAAACCTGATTCTGAAATAAGCTCCATGGCATATTTCCTTTGGTGCATGAGGATACCACTGGACTGCCTAGCAAATTCTATGCCAAGAAAGTATCTAAGATCACCTAAATCTTTAATCTTGAAATTGTCTTTTAGGACTTGCTTAGCAGCCTCTATCAAGGCTAAACTGCTCCCTGTTATCAGTAGATCATCAACATAGATTAGAACAATGACTATACCATCTGATGATTTCTTGGTTAATAGAGAATAGTCTAAGTGACTTTGCTGGAATCCTGCTGTGGTGAGGGCAGTTGTAAGTTTCACATTCCATTGCCTTGATGCTTGCTTTAACCCATAAAGAGACTTCAACAGCCTGCACACCTTGACATCCTTAGTCCCATCATCTTTAAAACCTTGTGGTAATTGCATATACACCTCTTCATGCAAATCACCTTGCAAGAAGGCATTGTAAACATCCATCTGTTGAATGCACCAACCATTAGCAGCAGCTAAAGAAATCACAGCCCTCACTGTTACCATTTTCACAACAGGTGAAAATGTTTCTTGAAAGTCAAGACCTTCCCTCTGATTATACCCCTTAGCCACTAGCCTGGCCTTAAATCTTTCCACATGTCCATCAGCATTATATTTAATTTTGAACACCCACTTACACCCAATGGCTTTCTTCCCACTGGGTAAGGATACAATCTTCCAAGTTCCATTGTCCTCCAAAGCTTGTATCTCATCTTGCATTGCTTTTATCCATCTTGTATCCTGAACTGCCTGATTATAACAAGTTGGTTCTGTTTCTGTAGACATCTTAACCACATAACTTTGATATGAACCAGACAGACCACTGTAAGAAACATTATTAGCAATAGGATATAGACAAGAAAGTGCAGATTTAGATTTTAACCCAGTAACAAAATCCTTTTGCCAGATAGGAGGTCTGCTGGCTCTACTTGAGGTTCTTCTTTGTATCATTGGAGCATTTTCTAGGTTCTCGTCTGTAGCAACACGGGTACCTTCATCCACAACTGTTTGAACACCTGACTCTAGTGGCAAATGTGCAACATTTATAACTTCATCTATATTTGTAGGAACCTCATGTGTTGAAATAATGTCATCACCTGATTCTGATGGTAAATGTGCAGGACTTAAAGATGGTGTGGACTTAGTAGGAATAGCAGAAAATGGACATGTGGGAGCCAAGAATTCATTCTCATTCACAAGAGTATCTGCATTATTAGACTGAAAAGGGAAAATATGCTCCAAAAATTGGACATCTCGACTAACAAAAATAGACGTAGTTTCCCAGTCATATAGTTTATAGCCTTTCTGAGTATTGCTATAGCCTAACATGACTGACTTAATGGCTCTAGTTCCAAATTTATCTCCCTTAATCAAGTTGGTGGCATAACATAGACATCCAATGGTTCTCATATAAGAGAGATCAGGTTGTTTCTTATGCAGCATGTAATAAGGAGACTTGTTCCCTAGAACAGTAGAAGGAACTCTGGAAGTAGTTCAGGTAATTCTGGTAGTAGTTCAGGTGCAAATCGTCCAAGAAGGAATCCTCCTCTGTACTGTGAGTTTTGTAACATGAGAGGTCATTCTAAGGAAGCTTGTTTCAAACTCCTACAATGCAACTATTGCAACATGAAGGGTCACACTAGGGATACCTGTTATAAGTTGATAGGGTACCCTGCTGATTTCAAAGAGAAGAAGAAGATCACTGCTGCTTCTGTTGTGCCAGCTCCTTCCCAGAGCAATGAAGTGATACAACCACATTTTACTCAGGATCAGTACACTCAGATTCTCAGGCTCCTGAATAAGCCAGCAATACCTGATTCCACTGATAACTCTCAGGCTCACAATGCTAACACAGCAGGTATTTTTGCTGGTATTGTCTCTCATTCATTTTTGCCTACTAAACATAAACACTGGATAGTAGATAGTGGTGCTACTGACCATATGGTAGGGAATGAATCATTGTTGAACACTGGTCTAATAGCTCCTAATCCAGGGAAAGTTCAACTTCCTACTGGTGATTTTGCTGTGATCACAAAGTCTGGAAACTGTCAATTAGAAGGAGGTGATGTAGTTCACAATGTATTATGTGTACCTGATTTTCATTTCAATCTTCTGTCTGTGTCCAAACTGACAAGAGAATTGAATTGTTGTGCATCATTCTTTCCTGATTTCTTTGTCCTTCATGACCTCTTCATTGGGAAGGTGAAGGGGATTGGTAGTGAGCAGAATGGACTCTACACAATGAGGTCATCAATACAGAATGAAGGCAACCGTTATAAAGCTTTGGCTGTGGCAGATTGTAGAGAAGAGGGGATCATTTGGCATCAGAGAATGGGCCATGTGCCCATGGCTGTTATTAGAAAATTGAATGTAGTTAATGATAGACAGAATCTAGTTTTAAAGCATTGTGATATATGTCCAATTGCCAGACAAGTCAGATTACCTTTTAAATCTAGTACTAGTAGATCATCTCAATGTTTTGACTTGATCCATATGGATGTTTGGGGACCTTATAGGGTTACTACTCATAATAACATGAAGTTCTTTCTTACCTTGGTGGATGATCACTCTAGATGGACTTGGGTGTTTCTAATGCATCTCAAATCTGATGTGTGTACTTTACTTACTAATTTTTTTAGCATGATTGCAACACAGTTTGGTAGGAAAGTGAAAATGTTCAGGTCTGATAATGGAGGTGAATTCTTCAATATACAGTGCAGGGAATTGTTTAATAGTCATGGCATAATTCATCAAAGCTCCTGTCCATATACTTCACAACAAAATGGAGTTGTGGAGAGAAGGCACAGGCATATACTTGAAACTGCAAGGGCTATCAGATTTCAGGGACAATTACCTATTAGGTTCTGGGGTGAATGCATTCTAGCTGTTGTTTTCATAATCAATAGAGTTCCTTCTACTGTTCTAGGGAACAAGTCTCCTTATTACATGCTGCATAAGAAACAACCTGATCTCTCTTACCTGAACCACCTGCGCCTCCTGTATAGCCAATTCCATTTGAATAAGATCCTGAGCCCATTGAGCTTCCAGATCTGTGTGAGAATAATGCAGTTGGATCAATGGAAGAGCCACCAGTGCAATGTTCACCAGACAACACTCTTTGGCTTTCATCCTGTATGATTATAGCATAACACTGATTCACACTTGGAGTAGGGTTCATCATTAGAATCTGACTACGAGCTTGACTGTAATTGTCGTTCAATCCCATAAGGAACTGTAACAGTTTTTGCCTCAACAAACTATCAGTATAGTCTTTGGATTTTGCACAACCACACGCAGGAGGTGGAGTAATTGAATCATATTCATCCCAAAGATCTTTCAATTTCGAGTAGTAAACAGAGACAGGAGAAACTCCCTGAGTAAGAGTAGCAATTGCTTTGTGAAGATGAAAAATTCTTGACATATTAACTTTGTCAAATCGTTCCTTTAAATCAGTCCAAACTAGATGCGCACTTGAACAAAAAAGGATTCCACTCACCAGATCCTTACTCACATTGTTCAAGATCCACGAAATCACCATCGCATTACAGCGATCCCAATCCTGCTTCTCAGAATCCTCTTCAAAATCATCACGTTGAACAAGTCCATCAATGAATCCCAACTTGTTACGAGTTAGCAGATTCAGACGCATTGCTCGACTCCAAAGTGTATAATTCTCCATTCCTGTGAGCTGGATTCCAACTTGAACAGCACCAGCTACATCATAAGAAGATAAAAACAGAGGATGATTGTGATCTGGTTTCGTCGCCATATCGATAACAAACTCGAAAATTCTGCAATTACACTTGATGAATCTCTCAGATCTTCAATAGCACATTTGAAGAGACTCCTAGATTCATTCGGATTGCTTTGATACCATGTTAAGAATAAGAACAGATTCACAATTCGAGTTCAAAGCTTCTAGAACAGAGAGAGAATTGAATGCATTTGTGGAGAGAATATCATATTGAATTCAGAGAGAAAAAAAACTGATTACAACTTTCTAATCTAGCTCAATAGCTTGTACAAATGTTTATATAGTGTATCTAACTGATAACTACCTCACTTAACTATGGTTAGCTTAACTACTGTTGGTAACCAAACGTCTAACTAACTCACTGCAAACATAACTACAAATGAGAAAATATCTTGTGCAGCTTTAACTAACTTTAACCAACTTGAACCATCTCATCCTGCATCAATTATGTTCATATTCTCAATAGGAAGCTGGTTCGACAGAATTCAATACATAATTTTATTTGGTTCAAATTGAACCTAAAATTTATCTTAAGAACACATTGAATGTGTACAGATTAATTATTAATTTAGTATACAGTAACTTAAAAAAAATTAAAATTTTGAATTCATAAACTTTAAATCTTGATTCAGTCGCTTCGCTCTAACAAACTCAATGCTTCATTCCTTATATATTGATTAGAGTTGAATGTTACGATTAGCACTACGTCCACTTTATGGCCATAGCCTTTGCTCACAATTCTTCATATTACACTTTTCTCAACCAATGAAAGTTACAACCTTCACCCCTTGCATATAGATTATAGAATCCATCATTTACACACGGATGGCTCAATTAGGCTTGGGACTAAAGTCAAATTTTGCAAAAAGGTTTTAATTGATATATATATATATATGTTTTACTCGAAAAATATAAATGAAGAAAAATGACTAAATTTTCAAGAAATCGATTAAACTTATGATTTAAGAGAAATCGAATTTCCAAAAAAAAAACAGAGTCGCCACTTAATTTTTTTAGTAAAAATCAAGAAAAAACTTAAGGTTTTCAAAAGATTCAAACAGATAAAATCGATTGAAAATAAAGGGTTCGAAGTTCAATGTACATTCTGAGAAGATGTTAGGCCCTCGAAATGTCCGCTAACTTGCGGTTGACCGGCGATTTGACTAAAAATGACTTTGACTAATTTTTAAAATTTTAACTAAGTAAAAGAACTCATTTTTTATTTACTTATTTATTACTATTATTTTCTAATTAATTATTTTTTAAAGGGAAATAAACTAAAGGGGATCATTCTAAAGAGAAGTGATTTAAGTGTTGATAATACCAAAATTGAAATGGAAGTTAGGTAATAAAACATATGTATAAAATAAATGTTTATATTTTTGAATACAAAAGCGAAATGGCTATCTATGGGAATTTAATTAGATCACACCATAAAATAAAGGGAAAAGGGTTTGATATACCCCTCAACTTTGCTATTTGAAGTTGATATGCACCTCGTTATGAAAGTGGCTCATATATACCTTTACCGTTATACAAACGGCTCACATATAACCCTACCGTTACAAAATGAGCTCACATATACCCTTCATTTAACAGAAGTGAAAAAATTAATTTTAAACTTATATTTTTGACTTATAATTTCTTTTAAATCATTTAGAGGTATATAGGATTCTTCTAGCAAAGTTCAAGGTATATTTCAATATTTTTCATACATAAATTATTTTTTGATTTCTTTGATTTTCATTATTTTAGTTTCTTATTCTTATTTTATTTTTTTCTTTCATTCCTTAATGTAAAGAAAAAAAATTAAAACTATTTTTTTGTGGCTATATTATACTTTAAAATATATTTTTTTTTTTTGTCTATATTGTAATTTAATTTTTGTATTTGAAGAAAAAAAAATTGGTCATCTATAATAAGTTTTACAAGAATATTAGTGAAACATAAATAAATTTGACCATCAAAATAATAAATCTAAATTAGTCATTGAAACAAAAAAAAAAGTCAAAAAAATATGTTTGAGGAAGATTAAATATACCCGTATGGGATTATAATTTTTTAAAAATAAAAAATAAAAATGAGTCACTTTCATAACGAGGGTATATCAGCTCTAAATGACAAAGTTGAGGGGTATATCAGACCCTTTTCTCTAAAATAAATAAAGTTAGTCCAATAATACAATAGGTAAAGAGCAAGGGAAAAAAATATCAATTGGGCCTTTGGCCCAAATTCGTGAACTTGTCCTAATATTTAAAAGGGAAAATTAGCAATTAAGTCATAATACCTAACATAATTAGTCAAAATAACAACACTTTAAAATATTTATTTAAAATGGCAGAATGACAATATTTTTATAAAATAATATGTATTCAGATTTTAGTATTTTAAATTAATTTTATTTATGGAAAGAGTCCTATATTAGACCAAATTATATACCAATAACCCTTTAAAGTGAAAAAAAAATTAAATTAAACCTATACCATTAACTTTTTTTCATCACCATACATGTTTCTTCCCCAACTTTCACGTTTCTTCCCCACCTTTCACGTTTCAAGTTTATCTTTCTTCAAGGTGCTAAATTGTTGTTCATCAAGAAATTTTCTTTATTATTAAACGAAATCTCTTTATTAATTCAAGCAGATTTCTCAGTTGGCAAGGTAATTTCCATTATCAATTTTGATTAGTTATTTTGATTTCTTTTGATTTGTTTTCAATATCACCGTTTATGGTTTATATTTCACATTGTACATATTACGGATTTTCCATCATTTTTTTTTATTTTTATGCAACATATTCATCTAATATTTATGTATTTCAATTAGTTATTTAGATTTCTTTTGATTTATTTTCAATATCACCGTTTATGATTTATATTTCGCATTGTACATATTACGAATTTTCCGTTAATTTTTTCGATTGTTATGCAAGTTTGTTTACATATTCATGTAAAGTTTATGTATTTTAGATTTTTAGTCGATTAAACAATTTTTTTTGATTTTTTTCTGATTTCGTTTAATATTTCAGATTTATTAGAATCTACAAATTCATTCATATGTTTATTTTGTTTGATTTTTAATACATTTATATTTGCTTTTATGGTTATAGATTTGGGGAAAGCATCTGTCTGTCTACAATGTCTGAATCAACAATTTATTTGTGTATTCATTTTATCTATATATCAACAAGTTTTACATTTTTTGTTTTTACATTGTATTTCAATCTCAATTAGTATACCAACATGTTTGTATTTCCTTCTTAATTTGTATTCATCCTAACTGTATGCTAACAATTTTGTATTTTATTGGGTATTCATTCTGTATTTTAATCTCAATTTATATGTGAACAAGTTTGTATTTCTCTTTTGTTTTGTATTCAACCTAATTGTATACCAACAAGTTTTGTATTTTATGTGCCTACTTTACCTTTCAAAGTCACTTTGTATTTCAAATGAAGAGAGTATTTAATTTCTTTTGTATTCACAACTTTACATTCAATCTCACTTTGTATTTATAACTTTGTATTTTCATCTCACTTTTGTATTCATATATTGTTGTATTCAACATATAGTTCATGATCCATTAGTTTGTATTTTACCTTTCAAAGTCACTTTGTATTTCAAATGAAGAGAGTATTTCTTTTGTATTCACAACTTTATATTCAATCTCACTTTGTATTTATAACTTTGTATTTTCATCTCACTTTTGTATTCATATATTGTTGTATTCAACATATAGTTCATGATCGATTAGTTACATTAACTTAATGGGATACAAATTATTGTATGCATTCAAATAGAAAAAACAGCTACTAAACTAAAAAAAAATACAATTCATTATACATCATAATTTGGATACAAAAATAACTGAAAAAGCTATAAATCCCAATACATACAAAGATTTCACTGATTCAATCAGAAAAAAATAACATTATTGTACTCGACATATACGAATATCTCATCTAAACAAATAAAAAAATTGAAAAAAAAATAAAGGATTGTTTTTCGATTGTTCACTGGATGCGACAAATTTATAGTCATCAATTTTGAAAAATTTCGTTTAAAAAATATGCCGTATTCAACTTGAAAAGCTTTGAAAGTTATTAGATGAATGATTCGGAAGACAACCTAATTTTTTTTTTGATGTTCTTAAGAAGAAAGCAAAAAAAGCGCTCGACAGAAAGATGGAAACGTAACTAATTTGTATTTAAAATCTTTTTTACCTTTTTTGATTTTTTTTGTTCCATGATTTTCTTAGTTCTGTTATTAATTATTTATATTCTATCAAATTAATCAAAATAAAATAAATACATAACTAATCCCTTAACAAACTAAAATAATGACATTTTTAATAAATAATGAAACTGTTGCTAAGGAGTCCCATTAAAAGCTAAAATATTGTTGTTTTGGAAATTTTCCCATATTAAAATGACCCAAAACATGAATTTGGGCCTATTTAATTAAAATTTTGCTGCTGGGCCATTCTTTTGGGCTTTTTAGGCCCATTTTTGCTGCCCCTGGACCTGCTAGCAATGGGTCAAGGCCTTTGGGCCTATTTACCTTCAGAAAATCTGTGTATATTCTTTACGTATATCACTATATACGGGCCGTATTTAGGTTCGTTTTCATGTATATGGGGCCGTATTCCAAATGTATACACTCCTTTTCAACCCCTGCAACCTGTACCTGTATTTCTGGTTTTTAATATTTTAGATCTGTATACCAGTGTATACATTGTGTATACAACTCGTTTTTTTGGGACTTATATTTCCACATTCCACCTGCATTTTGCCTCCAAGGACCTGTTCACCAGCTTCTCTATGATCCAAATGAGAGAGGGGTTGACTCGATGAGGAAGACTTGAGCCTATGACTCAATTTAAAAATGCAAAAGAGAGGAGAAAGAGTCCACCATGAACACAAAGGAGTTTCCACATGCAAACGAAGCAAAGGAAAAAAATTACTCCCTCTGTCCCAATTTATGTGACATATTTTAAATTTCGAGATTCAAACAAGTCTATCTTTGATCGTAAATTTTTCATATATCTTTTAAAATTTTGAATTAACAATTATTGAGACTTATAGTACTTTTTATGTAGTTTACAAATATATAAATTTCATTTTAAATAATTTGAAGATTTCATGAGCAAATTCTCGGTCAAACATAAATTGTTTGACTCTTGAAAAGTGAAATGTGTCATATAAATTAGGACATAGAGAGTAATATATAAACCGACTTGAGATAAAAATAGAGAGAGTAACACGATTTATTTAAGAACTGTGAACGAGCTCAAGAGAATATGAATCGACATATATTATACAGAGACACATTGAAAGCTAACGAACTTTAAAAAATTAACTAAGAGAGCATGTTGATACACCTGGGGGCAAGAGAACATTCTTAGAATACAGATAGGCAGAAGACATTACGCTAGCCATA
Organism: Solanum stenotomum; assembly: GCF_019186545.1. Classification (NCBI taxonomy): domain Eukaryota; kingdom Viridiplantae; phylum Streptophyta; class Magnoliopsida; order Solanales; family Solanaceae; genus Solanum; species Solanum stenotomum. Next base: position 26,439,240 of record NC_064283.1, read on the forward strand.
AACGCTTTCCTTCAATGACCGATGAACAGACTGGTTGTCGATACCGAGGTTGAATGAATCATTCCACCTGGCAACAGTAAAAGTGGAGTTCGGCACAGGTCAAAGGGGAAAGCAAGGAGGAATTCCAAAATGAGCTAGGGCAGGGCACTTTTCATTCTTCATTCGAAACTAGCTCATTTGGTCTGCGGGGTCAAATCGACTCTCCTGCCTATCTTCTTTATCTTCTGATCGGATCGCCTGCCTTCTTTCAAGCCCTACTTGAAAGGCTAGCTTTCTTAAAAAAAACTTTCTTTATTAAGAGTCCTTTAAAAAGCTAAGCTCCTTCAGACCTCCAGGAACAACAAGAATGGAACCATAGGCTCCTATGCCTTATCTTTGATGAAAGAAGCCGCAAGTTTAGGTAGAAAGAACAGCCAGTGTCAGAGAGATGACTTCTGTTGAACTCTTCCTTTACATGAAGGGAATGAATGCCTTAATGGAATGAAATTCGGGATCCAAGTAGATTAGGTTAAGGCAAGTATGAGTTCAACCTTTTTCTCATCGGGCCAGGATCGATGAAATAATTCCATTGATTCCTATGAAAATAGGAAACTTATATTTCTCATTCACAAATCAATCGAATGTGATCGACACGACAGTCCCATCCTTCTGCTTTCTTTTGTATAAAATGAGGGCCCCCATATCACTTAAAGGCAACCTCCTAACTTGCAAGGGGCGTTAACGGTCTTTTTTGCCTCGCCTGCTACTGGGAAGAGAGAGTCGCTGTCATTCTTCGCTCACACAAAAAGATTTGTCTAAGCAATCTCTTTGAGATTTTCAGTGCACTACGAACAAAGAACGGAATAGAAAGGGCCTAACCAGTCCTTCATTGTTCCCGTTGAGGGATAGAACTCTTCCAATGAAGTAGGTGATACATCCGAACAAGAAGCAGACTAAGACAGTGATTCGGATCTCACACCTTCCACCAGCCTCTTACAATAGGGGCTTTTCTTTCCCCGTCATTCTTGTAAATGTCACTGTAATACGCGCAGGTGTGTCCGCACCCCCCTAAGTGGACGAGAAAGAAAGGATTTCTCGGAGCAATGCATCATGTGGGATCTACGATCGACTGTGCTCGTATTTAAGAATCAGTTGATGCGCTGGGATGAAAGAAAGTTCTTCGGTGCTCCTCCGGGACGAACAGTAAAGGCACATGAAGGTATTGACTCTTACTATCGATCGGATGGAGAGAACCGTGGCTGCTCGCCTTTTGAATAGAAGGAAGTGGGAGAGCAGAGGTTATTTCGGTAAACCGATGCATGAGTTGAGGCTCCCATGCCCGCAGACCCTCCGAAAAAGTAAGGGCTCATAGGGAGTTGTATGGACATGGCTTAAGGAAGCGAATGACTCGAGTTCAAGTAGTTCGGCTAAGACCGGCAACGATAAGGAAAAAGATCTATGGATAATGGGATATAGAAGTCAGGTGCGACGGTCAGCTCAGTCAAAGCGAAAGCGGTCAGGCAAGGTTATCGTCAGACAATGTAGTGCAAGCGACGGGTAGCGCTTGCCATAAAGAAGCTAGGTCAATTCTCTGTGACCTCTCACCGTTCACGACACCCCTTGTTTCTCGCAAGAACGGCTCTTCCCTAGTCTGACTGATTCATCTGTGGCAATAAAAGAATAAGTCATGAAGTCATAATGCACGAGGAACTATTTAAGTAGGTCTGAGTTAAGGTATCCAAGGGAAGATAGATATAGCATTAAGGAGATAACAGCCCGGACAAGGGCTAAGAGGAGAAACGAATACGTATCTCAAATTCTATGTCTTCTCTTTTCGCCACAACTTAAAGGAAGGTGGCCCGATTGGAATCTTGTACACTTTCCTTATCTTTCTTTTATTGATCCAGCCTCTACCTCATAGAAAATCATGTTTAGGAAGCTAGCGCCCGCTCTCGCCCCAATATACGTAGCATGCTCAAAGAGTGCTTTCCAGAAGATGAAGAATGAGAGAATGCACTTACAGCCTCTCTCTCATATTCACCTGCCAAGGCATGACAAAGATAGTAGACAATCAGCTCTCTACAACACATTGAAATAAAGGAATTGGTGGATCTCTCCTATCAGACAGATCAATGGCACTGGGCATGGGATACACTTTCCCTTGACTGTAAGGAAGGGAAACATTGTTTTTTTCATTCTTTTCTTATGAGGTCGTGTACAACAACCTTAACTGCACAAGCCTGGGTTGGGCCTACCTCCATCCCTAGAGGAGCCGTATGAGGCGGAAGCTCCAGTACGATTCAATCTTTCGTACCCCATTCAATAGACTTGTTGGGAAAGCTTGCATAAAGCATATAGTACTTTTCTCCATTGTCATGCATCAAATGGCTGTCTCTCCTCTCTCAAAGAAGGCGAGCTCACGCTCGAGAAATTCGTAGACGCCGTCAGGTATCTTGCAGACGTGGACGAGTTGCCCGAAGAGAAGCGAATCCCTTAGGAGGCGAGAAACTCCCGTTCCCTTCTCCTTCCTTACTCTTCCGAGGATGGTTCAGGGGGAGCCGGTTCTGCCTCCGGCTGAGGAGGGAAATTTCAATCGATAGACAGTAGCTTTGACGAGCTGGGACGTGGATGTGCCACAGTTGAGCGTTTCTGTCCAATCGCTCTCTCTTGAAAAAGAGCATTTTTTAGTGGAGCCTTAGCACGTGAACCCATAGGAACATGGCCCTTCTTCTTTGCAAAAAAGCAGTGCTTTTCGAGGCTCCACTCTCCCCCCTTAATAAGTAAGGCCCCGTTAAGCCAACTGTCAGTGAGATTAGGAGCTTCCTGAGAAGAGTAATTTGAATCATGTAAATAGCATGATTCCTCAGTTGAAGCATTTTTTAAACACTGAAAGAGTGATATTAGAATAGGTAGTTCTCCTGACCGTAAAACCCTTTATGAGTAAGGTTAATCGAAGGCCGGGGAAAGTTTATTGGCAAGAGGGAACCATTTCTCACCTAGCCATACCTACCCTATGTATCTGAGGGAGAGGCTGGAACCGAAAAAGACCAGGTTCCATAGTAGGATTAACTGGGCCTAGCTTAGATAAATGCTCTTTAAACTCATTCAATATCTTTATCACCTTATCCTGCTAACAGCCTATGAATGTGCGCTAGTTTCTTTTTCATTTCTAGGGTAGTTGGCAAGAGCTATAGCAGCTTACGATGCAGTTGATTCGGAAACATACGCCAGGGTGGTTGGGTGGGGCAATCCGTTATGTGGGCGCCAACTCCAAGTTCCTTTTCTTCTTTCTTTTTTCAAGTCATGATCAGAATGATGACATTCTTTTTTGCTTTAGAAAAGAGAAGGGAAAAGGCCAATTTTCACCACCATCCTTCGAACTTCAGTCAATGGGAGGAATCCCCTTATCTAAGGTTCTTTGTATGGCAGTCATTCCAAGTCGAATGAGCCAATACAGTAACTAGCAACACATGCATATGGACAACAAACATATAAAAAAAAAGAGTAAGGTTGATCTTTACCACACATTACAACATGTACACAGTCATGTGAACATTGAACCTATATCTTGAAATATTATGCCCAAAGAAAATCATTTTTAAGAAAAAGACATATATTCTGGGAAATGAACCGGACTACTATTTAAGACTAATGTAGAAAATAAAATAAAATCAGCTAATAATTAAAGCCGCACTAAAGAAGAGGTTTAACAACAAAAACAAGGGGCAAAATCTCCGAAATGAATATAACTCAAACACATAGATGCTTGCTAACCTATAGTCGGTCAGAACTACTCAGCCTATGATATATCATTTTTAACCGAATGAACTCTTTTAGAGAAGTATCACCAGTAGGCAAACTAACCATGAAATTGGCGTCAAACACAACATGTAAGATGATCAAACTAATTAAAGAAACTTATCACCACGATTGCCGCATATCTTGTTTAATCCGGTGAATGATATGAAGCGACCAGAGACAGTGAATACTCTTTGACCAGATTTCAACATATGGGGATTAAAATAAAACTCACACATAAACATAATACACACAAAACGAAGAGCAGATCATTAACAAACACAAAGAATGACTGGAAATCAAACAAAGCCAATGAAGACATTACCTCTTTCTGGGCAGCGAACAAAAACGAGANGTGCAGACACACAGTTTCCAACATAAGTAGGGACAGATATCTCGAATAAGATTCCATCGTGGTAAATCTTTGTAAATATAAGGCTCTCATCCATGGTCAATTGTTAGCCCTACAAAATATCAAACAAACCCTAGCTTAAGATAACGGAATATACTCATATAACCCATACAACAACTAAAAAACAAAGTTTTAAAGCATATTTTCTGGGTAATAGTAAAGAAGGGATAGAATATTCGCAAAAATCACAAACCCTATATTTTTACAAAACCCTAGCCTTTTGGAATTCATTTAACAAAGCATGTAAAAATCATTAACAATCCTAACTTACACAAGGAAATCTTCAAGATTGTAACACGAACAAGACGAATCCAACTTCAATCTGGAGGAAATCGCGAAGATGGAGAGCTTCAATTTGGAAAAAATCGCGAAGAGAGAGAGAGAAGTGTTCTGTCAATTTTAACGATTTAGGAATCTTCCCCAATTAAGACATTTACAGATACACGTTGGATACACGTGGTAGTTGCTAAATGGTTATTCTATACACGTCGGATACACGTGGGAGCTTAAATACACGCGCCTTGGCCGTATATGAAAAGTGATAAAAAAATGCTTAAATGGTTCAAATCTGGGGTGGTAGAGGTGTTCAATAGGTACTAGGTGTAGTTGAGGTGTCTAAATGAATAATGAGGACAACTTTGAGTGGCTACAGATGACTTTGGCCTAAAAAAAGAGAGTAAGGTTGATCTTTACCACACATTACAACATGTACACAGTCATGTGAACATTGAGCCTATATCTTGGAATATTATGCCCAGAGAAAATCGTTTTTAAGAAAAAGACATATATTCTGGGAAATGAACCGAACTACTATTTAAGACTAATGTAGAAAATAAAATAAAATCAGCTAATAATTAAAGCCGCACTAAAGAAGAGGTTTAACAACAAAAACAAGGGGCAAAATCTCCAAAATGAATATAACTCAAACACGTAGATGCTTGCTAACCTATAGTCGGTCAGAACTACTCAGACTATGATATATCATATTTAACCGAATTAACTCTTCTAGAGAAGTATCACCAGCAGGCAAACTAACCATGAAATTGATGTCAAACACAGCATGTAAGAAGATCAAACTAATTAAAGAAACTTATCACCACGATTGCCACATATCTTCTTTAATTCGGTGAACGATATGAAGCAACCAGAGACAGTGAATACTCCTTGACCAGATTTCAACATATGGAGATTAAAATAAAACTCACACATAAACATAATACACACAAAACGAAGAGCAGATCATTAACAAACACAGGGAAGGAATGGAAATCAAACAAAGCCAAGGAAGACATTACCTCTTTCTGGGTAGCGAACAAAAATGAGACGAGCAGAGGAGCGGCAATTTCTTCCACGCAGGTTTCGATTCGAGCAATGAACCAAGAAATCCAAACGGAAACTGGATGAAGAAACCTCCAGAAGTGTAGAATTAGAGAATCTTTCTAAGGATTTTTCAACCGTAGAAATCGATTCCTAAGACCTTTTGTAAGCTATGTGATAAGAAACTGTGATTTACTTCTTATACCTTTTCTCGATTTTCTTCCTCACTTTTTCCTAATTTTCTCCAAATTTTCTCCTACTCACACAATGAATAAGAAGGGGAATTTATAGGCGAAATCTAGGGTTTCGGAATGGGGGGAAAACTTCGGAGAAACGGATAAGAACAAGGGCACAAACGGAATTCCCCTTCAAATTCAAAGTTTAAAATCTTTCACCATTTAGGGGAGACACTCTTTCCTCTGACATTTCACCCTATTCCATAAGAGGAAAGGGGAGAAACGCGTGCTCGTACGACTGTTGTTGCGACATTAATGGATAGGGACGTTTGGAAAAAGACGAGAGACGCATGTATTGATTCACGCGTTGGAGAAGATGGGGTGCGTACAGGGCCAATTTGGAGTCGTTGTCGTTTTCTTCCGTGAACTCACGCTATGTGAATTGCTGTTGTTTGAGATCTTCTGGGTTTTCTATTGTGAATAAGGGAATTGGGCTGGGTTAAGTGAAAAACGAGTGGGCTACTGGAGGAATTATTGTTGTTGGAGATAATTGGGGGTGGGCTGGGAATTGGAGAAACATAGAAGGAAAAACTACAGAATATGGCAACATCCATATATATTTAAGAAAATAGCTATATTTTATTTTTTCATGTTATATGGATATAATTAGATTATAAATAGCAACGTTAATTATATACAAATAAATAATTTTTTTTATATATATATTTAATATAATAAATAAATTTTCAATAGGAAAGTAATTAATGCATGCCTAATTGATTATGAATGGCACGTTTGTGATCTTTTCCATATTTACCATCATCAAATTTTTCTCTTTCATCAATATTCATACATCATATATTTTCTGATTTTTTTCCCCACAAATTCATTCAAATTCAAGATCTTTTACATCACTGCAAGGAGCGATTTTTGTTTATCTCGTTTTTATGAGCATTATACATCACAGTTTCTGATTTTTTTCCCCCACAAATTCATTCAAATTCAAAATCCTTTACATATTTTGTATACTCTAGAAACAACCTTTATAATGCTCTCATGCCTGTCAGATACTACACACATATTCTCTCGTTCTCCATACGCTTTTTTGAACTGTTCAAAAAACCACGTCCAAGAAGCATCATTTTCAGAATCGATAACTCCGTAGGCCAAAGGTAATATATTTCCTGTTATACATCAACAAAGTAATTTATATATAATAAACATTAACTAAACGTATTCATATAACACACATACCTGCTCCATCTAAAGTGCTGGCTGAAACGAAAGCACTTGTGTATGCTGAGTTTAGGTGGCAGGCGTCTACAACAACGATTGGCTTACAATAGTCAAATCCCTTTATAAAAGCATGTAATGATATAAACAGATACAAAAATTCATTTTCAAGAGTTTTCTTCATTTGAATATGTGAACCAGGATATGTCTTATCCAATGTATACAAATATTCGGACAACTTTTTGTATGAGGCGGTGGGTTGCCCCATTATGGAATCCAATGCCTTTTCTTTTGCTTGCCATGCCATCTGGTAGTTAATATCAACACCCAAATCCAATTTCATGTCAACCACGATATCATTGGGAGTGTATTTCCTCTTATGATTTTTCAATTTAGCAGCGATAATGCCTCTAATAAATCCACTTGTTGGTTTTACTTGCGAGTGCACCCCATCTTTCAAAGGACAAGTATGCTCAGAGTTGAAAACTCTAATTCTGAACATTTTCGACTTGTTTCTACTTGATGCCTTCATTACCCATTTGCATTTTTTATTATGGCATAGAAGAGTATAACTACAAAACAGTTGGCAAAAAAAAGTCTTTAGAATGGCATACAAGTTCATAAATACAGTTTGCAAAAAAAGACGTCTTTAGAATTGCATTCAGTAATCAATACATTTCAATTCAATCAATTAAAATGACAATGTACCTAATAGAGTTTGACCTCTTAACCAACAATTGAAACCTATTGTCAATTGAATACTTTTCCATCACAGACTTCAGTGTCGACTTGTCCACGTATACTTGATCCTCCATTATTTCCTTTTGATATCTGTTAGTAATGATCAAGTCGTTGCCACCATCAAATACATTATTTGGGTTATCACCAAACGACGAAGCCAAATATAATGTATCACTTGTATCAGTTGATCCAACATTGTATTCAAGCTGCAACACATCTCCTTCAATAGAAATTTCTCCAGTTTCGCAGTAAACTATATCTCTATCGAAAATACTTACACACAATGGATATATTTCAAATTCAGTGTTCACTTTTTTTAATTGAACATATATCCGTACACCCATGTCGTTGCATATCTCTATGGAACTATCATTACCTTCAATGGTGTGTTTGTTTTTCATACACTTTGTAGTCATATCAACATTGAAATGACCAGAAATCAGATTAACTAAATTAGAAAAAGAAGCATGTTCCTTCAACAATACTCCATCGATCCTGTATTCGACTTAGCTATTTTCTTCGTTCCACTTTCCACAATGTCTGATCAATACAGGTATGGTTGCCATGTAATTCACCTATTCAAAATCGAAATATTTAACCTTCATTCACAAATTCAACAATTTGCTTACATCAATAAATTGAATTAACCAGAAAAAATCTATGCATACCTTTAAGTAGACACCAGAATAAGAAATATGGAGACAACAAGAAAATTGAGTCTGTTGTATCACAATTTTTGTTAAACTGATAAAGAATATGATAGGATATGTCTTTAAATAAGAAATTTTCAGTTATAAAATTAATTATGGGAGTTGCTCATTCTATGGACGTTATGGGCTAAGGTAAGGATAGTGGGTTATATTTAGAGTCAATTCCTTATTTAGTTTGTTGTACTTAAACATGTATTAATGTATAAATAAAAAAAATAAAAACTATACAAAAATACAGCTAAAAAGTGATATAAATTGTAGTCATTTATTGTAAATAACATACTTATAGCTATTGATATTCATTAACCCTATAAATATAGTTATTTTTGTAAGTTGCTCAAAATAGAATGGGGGGAGTTGGGCTGTTGGGTCTTTGGTATTGAGGTTTTGGGCTGCTGAAAAATAAAAAAGGCCCAAATTTGGTCCTTTAGGATTTAAAGGTAAGGATAAATAAGATGCTAGATTTGAAATTAAGACTTGGCCAAATGAATTACAAAATTAGCCAACTTATTAACCAAATTGAGTTTAACTTGTCAAATCGGCTAAAATCTAAATGAGATGAATTTAAACAAGATTAATTACAAGCTTCTTAAATTTAACAAAATAAAATAATTAACTTAATCAAACTAATTAATTCAAAAACATACCTATAATTCAGACTAAATTAAATTAGTAAAGTGTTTAACGTTAAAAATAAATAAAATATTTTCAAGATAGTTTTCAAGTATTTGTAAAATATATTAGTTACACACGTAACAATATAAACAGATTTATCATTTGAGATATTTAAAATATTATAAAAGTGAATAAAATTCTTAAAAATCTCTTGAAACATCTTTTGAATTTTTATAAAATCAATTATTTCAAATCGTTTGAAATTAAAGAAACT
>NC_064283.1:26448503-26452640 GCF_019186545.1 Solanum stenotomum
CTAGGCCCTTATTGTGGGTGAACATAAATAGAAAATAATTTGATAAAGCAAACATATGTTATGCATTTATTCGAAAAATTATAAACCATTTGCAAAATCAACACTTCCAAAAGACCTCAGATTATCACCAGACTGAGCATGAGCTGTTAAAACCTGACCAGAAACTCCACCATTTTGCCAAGCTTGACTAAAACTAGTCCTTCCAGCAGGAAGTTCCAAAGTTGCAAAAATAATAAACTCATTATTCGAATACTCAGCTCCAATTCTCGGAACATTGAAACTCAAAGCCCCCTCTGCTAACTGAGTACTATAACTAGAAACAGGGGAAGTGTAAGCATGAATTTCTCCACTAGAATTTCTAAATGCAACTAAACATTGTGAACCAATCATCATTGTTCCATCAATATTTAAACCCCAAGCTACCCAATCTGTATTTGGTACACCTCCATGTCTGTAAGCAAGATCAACTGTGTGGTTATTTGGATAGTAAGTCCAGTGAAGAACAGAGTTTAGTACAGGTAGAGGAATGCAAGTTGCAAAAATCTGGTTATTTCTGAATGCAAAAGATGAGCAGTTGTGATTCTGAGCATAAGTAGTAGAAAACAAGATTGATGTGAGTAACAAAGTTGTTAAAAGTTTATCCATTTTTTGTGCTCTGTTTTTTTTTTGTTCAGAAAAAACTCAAATTCAAGAACTTGGGTATGTACCAAAATGTTGTAAGAATTGGTTTTCTTGGGATTTGGGATGATTGAATCAAGAAAATTGAACTGTTTGTTGAAAATTTGGGGTGAAATGGCTTAGATTATATAGATTTTTGAAAGAGAAAGGGGGAATGAAGTTGATGACAAATTCGATGGAGTTAATTGACCGCTTCCTTTACGTGGAATTCTAGGGTATATAACAAGCAACAGCTTTATCTTTAATCAAAGAGTTTAAACTTTGAGTCTTTCACTTAGGAGCAATAAAAACTTCTTCGTTCTTAGTAGGAGTTAGACTTTGAGTTTTGAGAATGAAATCGGCCTACTTAAGAAAAATTTTATCATTAATTTTGTGATAAAATGATAAATATTACGCTATTCTTAATTAAAAGGTTCGAATTTGAATCTTTTTGAAAGAAATTGTGTTAATTAAGAAGGATTCTATCACCAATATTAAATTTTCTGACACGAATTAGATTTTGATCGACATGAAAATATCGAAGATCGAATAGAAATAAAAAATAATCTTAGTCATATACTTTGTGGAAACCAAAGTCTATTAGAAACACAAAGAAGAGTTCTAATGGAAGTAACTAGGAAGGTGTTTGATTTTTATTTTTTAAATACTATATTTATTGTTCTGTATTAAATTTAGAGATTGAATACTTTTCTACAAAATGACTAGGCTTGGGTGTTTAAACAAACCTTTGCTTTCAAACTTGGAAAAGTACTCTTGAATTTACTAATTTAAATAATTGTTATTAATGGATGTTATTTGGATACTTTGGTCATAAACTAACGTGTGTTGCACGTGTATTCTATGCTTAATAATATAAATATTTTTAAAGTTAAAAAAAAATTGAATGAAATTGTTACTTTCAAATCTACGGTAAATTATTAAAAAAAAGATCTATATTATTACATAGTTTATCCGTCCAATCAATGATTCTCTCCTGAAGTAACATTGCTTTATAATGTCCTTTGGTAGGGGTGTACAAAATCGAATCGAAAACCAAATCAAACCGCAAATTGAGTCAATCCAAAAATAAAACCCGACTAGTGGTTTGGTTTGACTTGATTTGGTATTGGGGAAAAAAACCCGACTATATTTGGGTTGGTTTGGTTTTAACTAAACAAAACCAACCCGACATTATATATGTAATTTTAAAATTTTATTTTATACATAAAAATATTACTTTGATATAATTTTAAAATATTTCTTATACTATTTCATAGTTTTTATCTTTTGATATATTATTTCAAGTTTAAAACTTAGAATTTGGAATGGTCCAATAAATAAGATGTTGATAATTATAATAAAACTTAAATCAAAATCAAATTAATACTAATGCAAAAAGAAAATCAATTCAACACTAAGAATGACAATAATATTGAATATTTGTTCTTTAGTTTTACATTGGTTTAGACAATTAAAATACATAATCTAATTTTAATTTTCTTTAAATATTTAGTAATGTAACTAATACTTATTAAACTTATTTTAGCATGATTTAATACTTTTAAATTATGATCATTTTCATTATGACTTTGCAATATTTATTTTATATGAAGACTTCATTATTATTTATTATTGAATATTTTTGTGTCATCAGTACTAATCTCATATTTTGTGTTATTTTTTTAAGAAACACCTTAGATAATTGTATTTTGGTTGGACTAAAGAAATATTTGGAGCACAAGTTAATTATATGTTTGTATGCAAACTTTACCGAAGAAATCCAAAAATCTGAAAAAATCTGAGGTTTATTAGTTTGGTTTGATTTATAAATTTAAAAATTCGACACAATGGCTTGGTTTGGTATTTGAAAAACCCGAACCAAACCGAGGTCGAAAAATCCGAATTTTATTAGTTTGGTTTGGTTTATAAATTTAATTTTTTTGCACAAATGGTTTGGTTTGATATTTGAAAAACCCGAACCAACCCGGTCATGTACACCCTTATCCTTCGGGATGACTGTGCAGTTTACATCCCCTGTGTGGTTTACAGCGGCTGCGGGTTATCCTGAGATTCCAAAAAAAAAAAATTGCTTTATAATAAATATGGTAAAGCATGCAATTTTCACCTCATTGGAATGATAGTATCAAAAAGGCATGTCTAAGTTGAACATTTCCCATATCAAAACATGAGAATTATTAGCTATTTGAAGAGGCCCAAATAGCTACTCCACTATATATCTTTTAAAGATCCATGCAACGCGGTCAATGAATTTATTAGGTAATGATGTATATTTGTAACGACCAAATCAATAATGTTAATCTAAATAAACAATTTATACAAAGTGCTTGAGCTAATTTCATAAATAAACAATTACGTGTTTGAGCGAAACTACAATTTCATACGTCTTAGTGGTAGTAATTAGCTAATTAATTCTTAAAATCAATTTATAATTCTCGTGATTTCTCCCGCCAAGCTCCATCCTCTTCAAGTTTATGGGAAACTACCTTACTAGACATACATGACATATATACTAATTCTATCCATACTTTTAAATAATTACGTATACTATCACTAATTAAGAGTTTTCTACCATATATATTGAGAAAGATACATTTAGATACATGTATTTTTGCTACCAACTAATATACTAAAATAGGAAGAGAGGCAAGCGAGATGGGGAGGGAGGAGAGCGAGATAGTCATGTATTCCGGATACATGCAAATCACACTAGATACATGTATATGTATATATGTAGTGTGATTGACATGTATCTAAGATACCAGATACATAGGAGAGTGGTGAGCGAAATGGGAGGGAGGCGAGGGAAATTTTTAATATATCTAAATACATGTGAATCCACTTTGATACAATGTATCTAGAAAAAACTACACCTAATTTTGACCTCATGTATCCCAAAATACATGTATCTGGACGTATATGGATGCACCAAATTCTATTAAGATTCATAATATTGCAAACTAGAATGTATCAATATAATTAGTTCCTAAACTAGTGAAATTTCGTATAACTGAATAATTCAAAATTAAACTACGGGCCAGCGTAGCGGAAAGTGATATGGACTTCTATGTGGCCCAAAGTAATAGGGACTTCTATGTGGCCGATTAGTTATCATATGATCACTTCATGACAAAATACCGGAAAAATTTGGAAAAAATGGCACAACATTAATCTCTTTTTATTAATTGGCAACACTTAGCTCCTTTTTATTTTTATAACAAAAAGAAGGTTTTTTAAAATTAAAATTGGCATAATTTAGCCCACGTTATTCCATGGGAAGTTATTTATATTTAAATTAATTATTTTTAAGTTTGGTGGCAGCATGTGGGAGTAAATGACATAAATAGTCCCTCAATTATAGGAGTAGATCTAAAATGGTCCCTGAACTATACACTTAACGGATTTAGTCCTTTAACTATTCAAAAATTTGTCATCTTTGGTCCCTTAACTATACACTTACCG
>NC_064283.1:26513375-26558444 GCF_019186545.1 Solanum stenotomum
GCTTGCAAAAGCAAGAGAGAGGAAGGCTCGTGACTTGGACCAAGTGAAGTGTATCAAGCATGAGGAAGGCAAAGTATTGGTGGAAGAGACCTCCATCAAGCAAAGATGGCAAAGATACTTTCATAAACTTTTAAATGAAGAAGGGGACAGAGACATTGTGTTAGGTGAGTTGGCGCACTCTGAGAGACTTCGGAACTTTGGGTACTGTAGGTGTTTTAGGATCGAGGAGGTTATGAGTGCAATTAGTAGGATGAGCAGGGGTAGAGCGACCGGACCCGATGAGATTCCGGTGGAATTTTGGAAGAGCACGGACAAGGCAGGTATAGAGTGGTTAACTAGGCTGTTTAATGTTATTTTTAAGACAGCAAAGATGCCTGATGAATGGAGGTGGAGTACAATGGTTCCGTTGTATAAAAACAAGGGTGATATCCAAAACTGTAACAACTACAGGGGTATCAAACTGCTAAGCCATTCTATGAAGATTTGGGAAAGAGTGGTGGAGATGAGGGTGAGAAGAGGGGTGTCCATCTCTGAAAATCAGTTTGGATTCATGCCGGGACGATCGACTACCGAAGCCATTCATCTTATGCGAAGACTGGTAGAAAAATATAGAGAAAGGAAGAGAGACCTACACATGGTATTCATTGACCTCGAAAAGGCCTATGACAAAGTACCGAGGAAGGTCCTCTGGAGGTGCTTGGAGGCTAAAGGTGTCCCGATGATTTATATTAGGGCGATAAAGGACATGTATGGTGGAGCCAAGACTCGGGTTAGGACGGTTGGAGGAGACTCGGAACACTTTCCAGTTGAGATGGGGTTGCATCAGGGATCAGTCCTTAGCCCTTTTCTATTTGCTGTGGTGATGGATGAGTTGACGCGGTCTATTCAGGAGAAGGTACCATGGTGTATGTTATTTGCGGATGACATAGTACTGATTGATGAGACGCGGGACAGAGTTAATGCGAGGCTGGAGGTGTGGAGACAAACGCTGGAGTCCAAAGGGTTCAGGTTGAGTAGGACCAAAACTGAATATTTGGGATGCAAATTCAGTGATGCGGTGGATGAGGCAGATGGGGAAGTGAGACTGGACACACAGATTATTCCCAAGAAAGAAAGTTTTAAGTATCTTGGGGCTGTAATCCAAAGAAGTGGTGACATAGACGGTGATGTCACACATCGCATTGGGGCGGCTTGGTTGAAATGGAGGCTTGCCTCTGGAGTCTTGTGTGATAAGAAAGTTCCACCGAAACTTAAAGGTAAGTTCTACAGAGTGGTAGTTAGACCGGCCTTGTTGTATGGAGCGGAGTGTTGGCCAGTCAGGAACTCACATGTTCAAAAACTGCATGTTGCGGAGATGAGGATGTTGAGATGGATGTGTGGGCACACTAGGAGCGATAAGATTAGGAATGAGGTTATCCGAGAGAAGGTGGGAGTGGCCTCTGTGGTGGACAAGCTGAGGGAAGTGAGACTGAGATGGTTTGGGCATGTGAAGAGACGGTGCACAGACGCCCCAGTGAGGAGGTGCGAGGGGCTGGTTGTAGAGGGTACGCGGAGGGGTAGAGGTAGGCCAAAGAAGTATTGGGGAGAGGTGATTAGACAGGACTTAGCTCAGCTTCGCATTACCGAGGACATGACTCTAGATAGGAAGGAGTGGAGGTCGCGTATTAAGGTTGAAGGTTAGTAGGGCTAGCGTGTTGTCTTCCCGTGCGAGGGTTTTGGTTGGTAACGTTTGTAGTAGTCCTAGCCTTGATCTTGTAGTTCTTGTCTGTGATCATATAGTCTTGTGTCGTTTACTGAGTTTCACCTCTCACTTTATTTTCTTGATGTTATTGTCTCCGTTGTTGACTATGCACTTTTCTCTTATTGGACACTATGTCATATATAATGTTTCCTCTTATTTCTCTTGGGTTGTTGTACTTGAGCTGAGGGTCCTCCGGAAACAGCCTCTCTACCTCCACGAGGTAGTGGTAAGGTCTGCGTACACTCTACCCTCCCCAGACCCCACTTAGTGGGATGTCACTGGGTATGTTGTTGTTGTTGTTGTATGTCTTCAAATAGGAACATGTAAAATATCACCAATAAATAGAATTTAGGCGTAATAGAAAGGAATACTACAAAAAATAAGCACTTCGGCGCTTGAAAGAAGGGATAGAAACTCTCTATGCAGTTGAGCAGATAATCAGATTTACAACAACATACCAAGTGAAATCCCACAACTGGGGTCTGAGGAGGGTGGTGTGTATGCAGACCTTACCACTACCTTGTACAGGTAGAAAGATTGTTTCCAAAAGACCCTTGCCTCATATAAAGCAATTTAAAACAAGTTTGAAAAGGAAATACAATAGTGAAGGAGTCATGTTGAAACTAATGAAGAACAAAATAGTACACAACAAATAATACGATAACTGAAGCAAAAGAAACAACATGTGATAATAGAGATCGAAGAACAGGATAATAGGGGAGTGATAATAAAGCAAAGGAGATGATAGATAATATTAAAAATCAGAAAGATAAGATAATAGGAAAGTAGTAATAATAATAATACTAATATGGGAGAACTAGGAAAAACCCAACTACCTACTAACCTTCTATCCTAATCTTCGACCTCCCTTTCCTCTTATCTAGGATCATATCCTCGATAAAAGAAGGTGTGTCATGTCATGTCTAATCACATCTCCCCAATACTTATTCGGCCTACCTCTCCCCCTCCTCATCCCCACCCTAGCCAACCTCTCACACCTCCTTACAAAGGCATCTATGCAACTTCTCTTCACATGCTCGAACCATCTCAGTATCACTTTCATCATCTTGTCCATCGTGAAGGCCACTCTCACCTATGTCGCTCAAACTATTCAAAACCGTCAACAAATGCATGTTTGATTCTCCAAAAGTAGTGTATTTGGGGAGAATCCAACACGGGTTCGGCATCGAAATTGAAGAGTTCGTGCAACTTAGACTCTCAGCTTGTCCAAAATGTCTTTGTTCCTAATCTTGTATTGTGTCTACACATCCATCTAACCATCCTTATTTCTACTACTCTCATCTTCTAGATGTGTGAGTTCTTGACCCACCAATACTCCGGCCAATACAATAGAGTTGGTCTAACAACTACTAAATAAAACTTCCCTTCAAGTCTTAGTGACACACTCTTATCATACAAGACACCATATGCAAGCCGCAACTTCATACACCTTGCTCCAATACTATGTGTAACATCATCATCAATCTCCCCATTCTCTTGAATTATTGACCCAAAATATTTGAAACTTCCTCTCCTGGGGATGACTTGAGTATCAATTCTCACTTCTATATCTTCCTCGATATATTCCTCGAGAGTAGCATTACTGAACTTGCACACCAAGTATTATGTCTTAATCATGCTCAGCCTGAACCTTTTTATACTGTACAGTCTATCTCCAAACCTCCAATTGATCATTAGCTTTGTCGCATGTCTCGCCAATCAATACTATGCCATCTACAAATAACATACACCATGGCACCTCTCTTTGGTTATGTCGTGTCAATTCATCCATCACTAAGGCAAATAAAAATGGGCTAAGAGTTAATCCCTGGTGCAGTCCTATCACGACTTCAAAGTGTTCCAAGTCTCCTCCCTCTGTCCTTTACCCGGGTCGTGGCTCCTTCATACATGTCCTAAATTGCCCTAATGTAAGCTACAAGTACACCTTTAGCCTCCAAATATCTCCAAAAAACCCTCATAGGGACTTTGTCGTATGCTTTTTCTCGGTCAAGGAAACACCATATCCTCTCCCTATATTGCTCCACCAATCATATATATATATATATATATATAAAAGAGAACCGTAGGCCCGCCTACGTGGCGCCACCACAAACCAAAAGTCCCTTTTAATTTGTTTATTTCCAAAACTAGCCTTCCCTTTTCATGAAAAATTGCGACTTTTATGAAAAGTTGTGACTTTTATGAAGAGTTGTGACTTTAATGAAGAGTTGCGACTTTAATGAAAAGTTGTGACTTTTATGAAAGGATGTGACCTTTCGAAAGGGTTGTAACTTTTCCAAAGAGTTGTGACCTTTCCGATAAGGCACAATAAACATTTGTTCACACTACCCTTTATTGTTTATAAATAGAGGGATTTCCTCTCATTTTAAAACAACAAAAATTCTAAACTTCTTCTGCATAATTAACTTCAACAACGATTATTTATTTATTAGAAAATTTAATATCACTGGTTCATGTTCATTTGATTCCCCAAAAAATATAAATAGTAACACTTCCTTGAAACAAAAGGATAAATTATAAAATCAAATTAAAGATGATTGATTGAAGGATAAACGATAATATGTTATAATTATCATCTTCCTTTACATTATTAATGTTTATTATTGCGTAATTTTGTATGTAAGATAATATAGTGTTTTAGTTGTAATGACTGATAGGTTTTAAGTATTATTTTATAGAGTATGTGCTATTAAATTCCCGCGCGAGGCGCGAGTAATTTTACTAGTCTACTTATGAGATGGGTGGCTTCTGTAGTTGATTGCCCCGACATGAATCTGAGTTGGTTCTTAGAAAAAAGACACACCCCTCACCACCCTAATCTCCACCACCCTCTCCCAAACTTTATGCTTACTATATCAATGTCTCTCAAACAAAAAGTGACAAATAAATTGAGACATAACAAGCATGAAATTAGCAAGCACTCGTTCCATCCCAAATTATGTGGTGGTGTTTAACTGGGCACAAAGCTTAAGAACTAAGCAAAGACTTTTGAAACTGTGTCCTAAAACAAGACAAACTTTGATGGCTATAAACCATCTCACTACGGGTAAAATGGGAAGTTCAATATTAAAATGTTTCTAAATAAGGAAGTATGACATTAATTTTGAGATAGATTATATGCCACATCAATTGGACAAAGGGAGTACTTTTTTCATTAAATTAGCATGTACTTTTATGTTGAAATAACAACACTTCAAATATAGTAGGCAATGTTTAAATAACACAGCTATTAAGATTACTACATTTCATAAGAATGGATACTTATAACAAAACCAAAAAATTGACCCCTTTCCATTAATGTGAAAAACCTGCTTTAATTACTTAGCGAAAACAATTTCAAGTAACACTAAATTAGATTATTTTGACCTTAATCGCGAGGCATTCATTTTTCAAAACCTGCACAATGGCCAAAAGTTAAGGTGAGTTGGTAATTGCTCCCTTTATCTTACATGGATCCTTGTTTTACTTTGATGTACTCGGATCAAAGAAGTGTGAGGAAGTGTGGGTACTTTGTGGGAATTCTCCAAATTGAAGTAAACTATGTCAAAGAAACATGGCATGCCCATACCGAATACTTAATTCCTACCACATACATAACCTTAAACAGATCCATGAAACATAGTCTTTGCTTAGAACTACCCTTCAAAATAATTTCCCTAGTCTTCGCATTCTCATCACCAAGAAATAAGTTAATCTCACTATATAACATGTGTCTTATCTCACCACTAAAATCACCTATTTGATCAGGCAACAAAATTACTTGGTGATTCTCAAGTGGTATCATGAATCATCAAAAAGAGCAAGTAGTACCTTTAGAATCTTATGGAGATAGAGTGAAGGTTCTTTTACAAGAATATAAGGAATTCACTCAAATTTCATTCAGTGAGAAAAAAAAAGGTGGACGTTTTCCAAAAACTATAAAGATGAGTATAACAAAAGGTAGTAAAAGTATATCACCACAATAGTGCTAGCCAAAGATGGAGAAGACGTTAAAATTAAAGACTGCTTCCGCACAGATCACGAAAAAAGGAAAAAGAAGGCTCCATAGTGAAACCCAAATAACATGACAGGTTCAGAATGGACCCACGAATTTCTTTCTATATTTCAACTGGAAGATTTTCTTTTTCATTAATGGCGCTCTCCATGGTTCTTCCCATCTCATAATAGATTGGACATAGATACCCAATCCCCTTTTCTCTTTATGGTAAGGAGGATCTCAGTAAGATGCTATCTACAGCTGTTTAATTAAATTGGATAAAAAGATTTTCTGCCAGCTCTAGAAGTCTTGATAACACCCACATTCTCTACCCTGATGAAACACAGTTTTTTGTGAAGCTGATGAATAAGAGTCCTATTCCTAAGACTGATTGACCTTGTTTCTAAGATTGTCTGAGGTTTCCATATCAATTATTCTAATTCTCTTATATACAGGCAATGAGGTTTCCAATTTTCATAATCTAGCTCACATGCTTGTTTAATGGGTTAAAATCATAGGTATCTTACCAACTTAAAGTCTTAGTCTTCCACCGGGCCAGAGTTTCTAATATTTATCCATATTGTTAGGATTCTTGAGGAGTGGAGAAGAAACTCTCTCTCATCAACCATATTCTATATACTTTTGCCACCTGCACAATGTCTCTTCTCCCTGTACCTTCTCAGTATCAACAGTCTAGATAAAACTAGAGGAGACTTGCTCTAGCAAGGTAACAAGGAATGAAGGAACACTGTCATCACCCCAAAGAAATGGGCAGACTTGGAGCCAGTAAACATAAGGTCTATAATGATAGTCCCCTTTCAATGGATTTGGAGATTCTATTATGAGGAAAATGTCTTATGGAGGATTTGTGGCTTAGGTCGCAGGTTCAAGCCTCACACCATGCAAAGCAAAGCCCGGTATTTAAGTGGAGAAGGGTAGAGGGGCGGGCCCATTATCCACCGAGTTTAGAAGGCAGTGATTGGTCCAAAGGGCGGGTCACAGACGGATTTCTTGGTTATCAAAAAAAAAAAAAATGTCTTACGGAGGAAAGTTATTGCAGCCCAAATATCCTTCTCAAAATGCCTGGTCAGTTGGTGCTACCAGATCCACTCATGGGTCAGGATGCTGGAAGTTTATCAGCTCTATATGGAAAGGATATCTTTCTTTTAACAGCTTTCAAGTGAGAAATGGGAGCAAAAGATTTTTTAGGAAAGATGTATGGTTGGGCCACTCCAACTTCAAAGAGGAATTTCCAGATATGTACGATATTTCCTCTGTGGTGGATGTTGGAATTGCAGTAAGTCAAGACCAACTATGAATGAGACCTTTCTTACAGAAGAAGCAGCAATAATTAAGAAAAGGACAGGGTTTGCCAGCTCTTGCATTTGATTGGTGACATTGTATTTATCGAGGATAAGACTGACTCTTTAGTTTGGAAAGGAGATCCCAAAGGAATCATCTATGTAAATTGTTGTTACAAGGATATACAGTCCTTCAGTTTCTCACCATGATAACCAAGGTTGAATGTTTCACCTAATTAGTTGAGAGAGGCATGTCTTACTCAGTCCACCAAATCAATCTTTTCCTTCATCGCGAATTACACGAACTACCCAGATAATGCCTAAAATCACCCTGGAGCTTTTGCAAAGCTGGGGCAGGAAAGGACTCTACAACAATAACAACAGCAGCAACATACCCAGTATAGTTCCACAAAGTGGGGTCTGAGGAGGGTAGAGTGTACGCAGACCTTATGTCTACCTTAGAGGTAGAGCGGTTGTTTCCGATAGACCCTCAGCTCAAGAAAACAGTCCAAAGCAGTCCCCGAAAAAGAAGTAATTGAAGTACAAGAAACAACAAATAGTAACAACACGCAAAATACAACAAAACAATACAATAATTGAGGTACAAGAAACAACAAATAATACGAAAAATCGAAGGACAAGAAACTATAAGAACAATACTACGACTACTAATATGAACAGACAGTAAGGCAACACACTACTACCTACTAACCTCCTACCCTAATTTGTGCCCTCCATACCCTCATATCTAAGGTCATGTTCTCGATAAGTTGAAGTTGTGCAATGTCCTATCTAATCACCTCCCTGAATACTTCTTTGGCTTACCTCTTTTCTCTCCTGAAAACATCCATAGCCAACCTCTAATACCTCCACACTGAGGCATACGTGCCTCTCCTCTACACATGCCTGAACCATCTCAATCTCGCTTCCCACATCTTGCCCTCCACGAAGCTACTCCCACCTTGTCCTGCATATCCTCATATCTAATCTCAACTCCTAGTAACATACACCATGGAATTTCACCTTGAATTTGTCTCGTCAAAGTATCTATCACTAGGGCAAATAAAAAAGGGCTTAGGGCTGATCCTTGGTGAACCCCATCAAAACTAGTAAGTGCTCCAAGTCTCCCCCCACATTCGGGCAGGAAAAGACTCTGTAAAGAGGAAACTAACTTTTCGAACTCCGTTTGATCTATGGTCTACCATCCAGCAGACACTCTGGCCAAAATGTAATTAGCCCCAAGTACAAATCATTTTTTGTTTCCAATTTTCAGTGCAATCAAATATTTGTGCAAGAAGCAAATGACATTACCAACCTGACCGGTGCAATGCACGAATTGTAAATCTCTTTCAGTAACACAATCTTTGTGCTGTTTTGATTCTAAAAAATTGTTACCTTTGATAAAAACCAAAAAAGTAGTTGTTAAGAAATAAGAGCTGGGCATATCTTATCTACCTTCTAACGAGGCAAGAGAACGAAGCAGAAGGGTGAAATATGGTGGCATGCGGAAATGATACTTGAATGCTACGGACACTATTTTACTCAAAACCTGCAAACACACATCACAATAATCAGTCATATAACAATATGATGGTAAGAAGCAAAGATATACATGGTGTTTCACTCTTATAACAATATTTTATGTTATAGACTAAATTAAACTTGTGCTGAAGTCAAATGAAATGCTTTGGGAATTCAGGAAGGAACAAATGACATTACCGTATACCAATGATCTTATAGAGCATACCGACAGCTGCATCGGAGTAGTGACTCAGCATTTATAAACAAAAAATTCGACACTGATATTGTAGAAGATGAGCTTTCTAATTCACCAGCTAGAAAAGAACTTCAGTACAGAAGCGGGTATGACCAGTAATGGCTCTAAATAATGTTAGAAAAGAAATATCCAATACTTGTTACAACTTTTTTTTTTTTGAGAAGGTAACAACTTTGTATTCTATTTCCAAAAAAATCAGAAACCTGCCACAACAAGTTACAGGTTTCGTAATTACAATTGAGGTGGAGTATCCAGAAGATCTTCAACCCTTTTAACAAAAATTTACAAAGATTTTAAGACATCCATAATTGATTCTAGATCTTCCATATACTCCTGTTTACACCAAAAATGAAACAAAACTAAACACTTCATCTTCATCTTCTGGATGTTGTTGCTCTTGTCCTGATGGCACCTGAGGTTTCTTTCTATCCAAGCAGTCCACCAGATGCAAGCTTGTATAATTTTCCACCTATCCTTATGGACTGAAATGTTAGCATAACTGCTCCAGATCTTCAAGGTCTGGTCTATTTTCCCTGCATCACCCAGCTCAGACCCTTCATACTTAGGAAAATTTCCCATAGTTGAAGGGTAATCCTGCAGTGTATAAAAAGGTGGGTTACTGTCTCTGCCTTTTCTTCACAAAAGAAGCACCTAGGGCTTAGATGGATCCCCCTTTTCATGAGATTTTCTTGAGTTAACACAACTTGTTTAGCCAAAAGCCAAGTGAAACAGGAAACTTTATAAGGAATTTTGACTTTCCATATAAGCTTCCAAGGCTAGTCCTTAATCTGATTATCATAAGGGTTTAACTTTTTGTAGGCCCCTTTCACACTAAATCTACCTTGATTATGGCTTTGCCACTCCAATCTATCTTGGTCAGTTGAAAATCCTTGAATTGCTCCAATTTACTACAGAACTCAACTAACCTCAAAATCTCCCGGTCATTAGAGGGTCTTCTAAAGTTCAAATTCCATCCCTGATTTGACCAAACTTCAGCCACAGTGGCCCTTTGTTGTTGGTTTAGGGTGTAAATATCATTGAAGGTATCCCTTAGGGGGGCTTGTTCTAACCAATTGTCTTCCCAGAAAAGAACCAACCTTCCTGACATCTTCTGTTCTTATGCTGCAATTCTCTCTAAGCTTTGGCCACAGGTTCCTAATGGACCTCCAAAGATTGATTCCATAAGTATCAGTGACCATTTTGGTGGTCCAATGCTTTGCCATTTCATACTTCAGTTGGATTACTTCTTTCCAGAGTGCTAACTCACTAGAAGCAAATCTCCAGAGCCATTTCATCATAAGGCATTGGTTTTGAGTTTTTAAGTTCCTCACCTCCATACCCCCTTTTTGTTTGCTCCCAATCAGTGCATCCCATTTTACCAAGTGGAATTTCTTGGTTTCACTGTTTCCTTCCCAGAGAAAATTTCTTCTTAGAACATCCAATCTCTCAATGACCCCATCAGGGATAGGGAAAAGGGACATCATATAAGTAGGCATTGAGTCCAAAACACTATTTGATTAGTGTTAGTCTTCCTCCTAAGGAGAGGTACTGACTTTTCCAGTTCACCAATCTTTTCTCACACTTCTCTACCACCCCATTCCATATATCTATAGACCTATTCTGATCTCCCAATGGCATGCCCAGATAGACAGCTGGTAGCTCCCCAATACTTCCACCAAGAACCAAAGCCAATGAGGTTAGGTTAGGAACCTCATTAACTGGGTATAAGAAGCTCTTATTCCAGTTGATGTGTAACCCTGAGATTGCTTCAAAAAGAACAAAAATGACCCTAAGAATAATGAGTTGGTTCATGCATTGCCTCACAAAAGATCAATGTATCATCAGCATACTGCAAATGAGTAATCTCCCAGTTAGAGCCTTCCCTGTGTGAAGCTTTGAATCCCTTCAACCAGCTATTTTGTTGGGCAATTTTCAACATATCATTTAGACTTTCCATGGCAATGATGAAAAGGAAAGGAGATAGTGGGTCTCCTTGCCTTAGGCCTCTCTGTGAGGAGAAGAATCCTGTAGGGGAGCCATTGATAAGGACAGAGAATTTGACTGTGCTTATGCAGAACTTCATCCATCTTATCCAACTGCCTCCAAATCCTCTTTTGGTGAGGGTCTCCGGCAAAATATTCCAATTGAGGTGGTCATAGGCTTTTTGTATATCTAGCTTGCATAGAATACCAGGTATATTGCTTCTGACTCTAGAGTCCACTAGTTCATTTTCCATGAGGATGGCATCCATTATTTGCCTTCCTTTGATGAAAGCCAGTTGTTGAGTGTCCACCAATTTGTGTATAACATTTTTGAGCTTCTCTGTAAGCACCTCAGAGACGATCTTGTAAACACTACTGATCAAACTGATAGGTTGTTACAACTTTTAAGCACTCTGGTTGTGGCCAAAATCAGGTAATTGCTGCTAATCCAAGGAAGAGGAAGGCATTAGCATCTAGGGATTGTCATATTAGATATTAGGTGTCATATTCTCTCCTCCAATATGAAGAAAGCAGGACAATCCTTCTCTATTTGTTTTCCTTCTTCCTTTCTAACTCTCGTCCACTTATCACTGCCTCTACCATCCTTATTAGCAGTGAAGTATTAATTCCATAATGATCTATCGCAGAAAGAATATCTCATGGTAACAAAATGTAGTACTCTGATGCAACCTCATCTTCAGTGTCATTATTTTTCTAGACTTGCCCTTTCCTCCTGTTGTACCAAATTCCTTCTCAAACACCGCCGTGGCAATTTTTGATGTTTTATTGCTCTATCTTCATTATTTTTTTAGACCTGCCCAACCTCTTTCTGCACCAATTTCCTTCTGAACCACCATCTTGGAATTTTCATTTTTTTTAACACTATCTTCATTTGTTGATACACCTNCCCCCCCCCCCCCCCCCCCCCAAACTAATATTGGCATCCTGATGCAACCTAACCTTGAGTACGTTCCCTACCTCTTGTTGCACTAATTACATTCTCAACTTATGTTGTGGCAATTCAGGCCAGCATGCATGTACCTCGATAATTCTACCAAGTGATTAGGTTCTAAAGCACATGTTGAAGTCATTCAAGTGACATCTATTATTTTTTTTTTTTTGATTTGCACCGGGTGTCCGAGTCTCTTTGAGCCCCGACTAATCCCGGGGGTGCACAGGCCCTCGGCAACGAGTTTCCCGCAAGTGCACCATGGTTAATTCAGGTTTTACCCAGTCCGATGGCCCTCAGAAATTGTTTGCACCTAGTGGGTTTCGAACTTGAGACCTTGAAAGGGAGCAAACCCCAAGGCTCAAGTGACATCTATTATAGTCTTATATCCAATGTATTCTACACTGCAAAGAACCTAATCAACCCTTAGTGCACTCGAAACCAATCAAGTTTGAAGTGGTAGCAAGTTGGCCTTGACCTCCACTTACCAAAGACCCATTTTAAACTGAGGGAATAGTAAATGATCTTGGCTACTAAGCTGACTACTTATTGCACACTAAACCAAATGGTTGGTGGAAATGCTATATTTCTTTGGAATGCTATATATGGATCAGCTTTGTTTGGATTTTCTTTTTATCAGGTGAGATGTAATTTTGGTTGGATTAGGAATATGAATAGGATTTGTATATAGTATCCTACGTGGAAACGGATTGTAAAGTAGTGTCTATAAATATGACTTAGTGTATCTACAATTTCAATAATTTTTGTCTCCTTTATTTTTCACATGGTATTAGTGTATTAGAGTAATCATGAGAAAATATCTGGACAGAAAGACAGTCTTTGTGCCTCTTTTCTGCCGACTGTTTAGCCACTGTGTTGTGTCTCCTCTCTTCCAGTGAGTGTTGTGCGGAAACCAACACAACCACAAGGTTCAGGAAGCTCCGGCGAGCAAATCCCAGGAAAACGCACCGGCCGAAGCCTCCTCAGGTGCCTCCACGTACTGCTCGAAAGTCTATTGTTGGCAATGCATTAGCCAGTTCTCTGGCATCTTTTGGAGCTGATCTTTTTTTGGTGAGGTCGCCCAAGAATTCCGAGCCCATTACTCCATTATTTTTATCAGCTTCTGATCACAGGAACCCTTATTTGGTGCAACAGTTCATCTTTCCAGCAGATCTGCGTTTTTTCCGGAAGCATTTTTCACTGTTTCAGATCTGTTTCTTTATTATGGACCTTGGCTGAAGCTGTTACAACCATTATCTTTATTTTCATATTCACTCTTGACTTTTCCGGCAACTTTCCTTTCCGATTTCAGATTCCAGGCCACTTTTCAAGTCAGACTTCGCTATGTCTCACGGCTTTGATATTTTTGGTTCCAAAAACACGGGAATGGGAAGTTCAAGCCCTATGATCACTTTAGAACCATTAATGAAAAATTTGATTTATTTAGTTTGAACTTCCTCGATTGAATTATAGTGCCAAGGGTCAAGGTGTTCAAGATATAACTTAACGAAAAAGGCTAGTGAGATAGTTGAAAAGGCCAAAGCACGGTGGGAGAAGGTTGACACTCAATTATGTAGTATCCTATGGCAAACTACTAAATTCTAGTTGATGCTCTTATTTAGTCCATTCCATACATATTATTCAGTTTGAGAAAAGGTGTGTGCTTTATACACTAATGACATATCTCGTCTTTATGATGTGATATCTCGGATGACAAACTTAAAGAAACAAGATTTGGATATGTCTATTTACTTGGCATAGGTATAGGCAGTCATGGAGGAATCTGGGAGGTTGACGTCAGTCATTGCAGGGGCGGAGCTACAGCCACCCAAGGGTGGTCAGCTGAACACCCTTCGCCGGAAAATTGCATCATATACAGAGGCCAGATTTTGAGTTAAGGGATAGATAATTAATGTTGAACATCCTTGATATTAAATTTTCCTTTGGCGCAACGGTTAAGCTTGCTCATTTCCACCTGGAGTTCGTGGGTTCGAACCCACAGAGTGCACAACTTTTTTTTTTGGTTTTATTTGGAGAGCAGAACACAACCTTAAAACACCATTATTCTTGCATCATACATTTATTAATTTTAATTTACCTGAAATTCTTAAATGTTCCTCAAATTTCTTAATTATTAATATTACAATTTTAATAATATAGAGTAACATATATGAATAAATTATTTTAATTTTGAAATTTGTATATTTAGATATCATGTATTTCTAATTTTATCTAGGATATAATGCACTTTCAAAGGGTGAAAACAAAAAAATCCAACATTTTACATTAAAAAATTGTGTTTATATATGTTAACAACTTTAAATCCAAAGCTAAAATTGAAACATGCGTTATCTTCTTTTTTTAAGAAAAAAAATTTCCCAGCTAGGCGCATTTGTTTAATCAATATTTCACTTTATACACAATAATCATATATTTTTATCATATAAAATCAATGCATCAAAAAGAAAAAAACACGATTGTTTGTTTTTGATATTGACAAATGTTGGGATCGTTCATGGTAGAATTGCTAGGTTAAACAAATAACATTCAACTCACTTATTAGAAAGAAAAAAAAAATCTTGACCTCTCTTGATAAAATTTCTGGCTCCGCCACTGAGTCATTGCGTATGTTCAAAAACAACATGAGCAAAGACAGTCATTATTTCTAGTTCTTACACTCGCTGGACTTCCTACTAGCCTTGATTTAGTGTGTGATCAAATTTTGGCTAGTTCCTAGAATTGATGAACTATTCTCTCGTTTACTTTGCCTTGTCGCACCTCCCACTCACACACTGGTCTCATCACCAACTGTTGACTCACTTGTTCTTGCAACTCAAACAACAGAAAATTGAGCATCTCGGTCTATAGAGAATCATGGGCTTGGACACAATCTTGACACATGCTATTCTCTGCATGGTCTACAACCCAAGAATGCTCATGTTGCTCAAACTGACACTAGTTCCTTCAGTATCAAGCAAGTAAACAGACATCTTCACAAGTCACCTCAAGTTCTCAACCTGATACTTCTGCTGCTTGTTATTATTTTGCTTGTGTTTGACAGTCTACTACCCTTGTACTGTGGGTTGTGGACTCAAGACACTTCAGATTATATTTTTGATAACAAATCACTTTGGTCAAATATTGTTTATTCACAATCTCTTCCTCATGTTACTTTAGCCAATAGGATCCAAACAAAACCAAAAGGAGTTGGACAAACTAATCCCCTATTTTACGTCACACTAAACTTTCCCTAGATGTCTTTTCAACCTTGTATCTGCCCGTCGTTCGATGTGTGCCCCAAATTGTGCTATAATATTTCTTAATGATTCTTTTGTTATGCAGGTTTGCAGTACGGGACAGATGATTGGCGTAGAGGATGAATTACAATGTCTCTACTATCTTAGGTCTCATAATTCCTCCACAACATGCCCTATTACAGATCCTCCAGAACTAATTCGCATGTGTTTGGGACATCCGAGTTTATTCAAGCAATAGAAGTTGGTACCTAGTTTGTCTAGTCTATCCATATTACATTGTGAATCATGTCAGCTTGAGAACTCTCTCCCCCCCCCNCCCCCCCCCCCCCCCCCCCCCGCAAATACCTTCTAAGAGTCTTGCAGAGTCAGTTTTTTCATTCTGATATATGAGGTCCTTCAACCTCAAGATTTTGTTATTTTGTTAGTTTTATTGATGATTATTCAAGATGTACTTTGATTTTGTTAGTGAAAGATCATTTTGAGTTATTTTCTATATTCAAGAGTTTGTGTTGAAATACAAAATCAATTTGGTGTTTTTATTTGGACTTTGGAGTGATAGTGACTTACCTCCCAATTTCAACAATTTATGACTCACTAAGAAAATTCATCAGACATCTTGTCCATACACTCCTCAGCAGAAAGGGGTAGAATGAAGGAAAATAGGCATCTTTTTGAGATTGCTCGCACTCTTCTCATTGATTCCCATGTTCCATTGCTTTTTGGGGCTATGCAGTCCTCACATTTGCTATTTAATTGATCGAATGCCCTCATCTTCCAATCAAAATCAGATCCCTTATTCTGTATTGTTTCCCCAGTCATCTCTATACTCTCTTCCTTATGTCTTTGGGAGCACATGTTTGATCAACACTTGGCCTCGAGAAAGATAAATTAGTCCCTCGTTCTCTCAAATGTGTCTTTCTTGATTACTCTCAAGTTCAAAAGGGGTATCGTTTCTCCTCACCTGATCTTTGTCAATACCATATGTCAGCCGATGTCACATTTTTTGAGTCTCAACCTTACTTTCATCTTTGATCATCCTGATATTTGTGAGGTCTTACCTATACCTACTTTTAAGGAGCCTACGATTACTTCTACATCTCCATCCACAGTTCCCTCGATTTCCATTTATAAGTCTCCGGGTGAAGCATTATCACATCCAAGATTGAGGCAGGCTATGAATGACGAGATATCTTCTTTACATGCGAGTGGTACTTAGGATCTTGTTTCTCGTCATTCAAGTAAATCTCTTGTTGGTTATGGTTGGATTTATGCAATCAAGTTGGCTCAAATGATTATGTTGCTCGGCTTAAGGCTCGCCTTGTTGCCAAAGGCTATACACAGATATTATGTCTTGATTTAAGTGATGCTTTCTCTCTTGTGGGTAAAATAGCATATGCCTGTCTTTTCCTATCTATGGTTGTTATTCACCATTAGCCTCTTCATTGATTGGACATTAAGAACGCTTTTCTACATAGTGACCTTGAGGAAGTAGTCTATATGGAGCAACCACCTAATTTCGTTGCTCATGTGGAGTCTAGTAGCCTTATATGTCATGTGTTGGTCACTCTATGGTCTAAAACAGTCTTTTCGAGCCTAGTTTGGGAAGTTCAACACAGTCATTCAGGAGATTGGCATGACTCGTAGTGAAGCTGATCACTCTGTGTTTTATCGACATTCTACTTCAAATCTATGAACTTATTTGGTGGTTTATGTTGACGATATCGTTATCCACGACAATGATTAGGATGGTATCATTAATTTAAAGCGACATCTCTTTCAACATTTCTAGACTAAGAACCTCGGCAGACTGAAGTATTTTCTAGGTATTGAGGTTGCTCAGTCTAGATACAACACCAACATACCCAATTAAATCCCACAAGTGGGGGAGGTAGATAGGTTGTTTCCGAAAGACCCTCGACTCAAATGCAACAATTTCAAATACAAAGAAGAAAATATAGTAAGTCACAAGGAAACAATGCAAAGTTTACTAGCAGGGAGCAACACCAACAACAAAATATTGCAATAAGCGAAACACAATAAAAGTTACTTGTTTCAAAAAAAAATCATAACACAATAAACAAAATACTATGATAGATTATTGAAAACACTAATAAATAATGATGGAAATCAAAAACAAGAACTACAGTAATACAACTAGTACAATGGCAAACACCAACCACCCTAAGCAAGACAACACTACACTACCTACTAACCTTCTAGCCAGTAGTGTCCTCCACACCCTCCTCCCTAAGGTCATGTCCTTGGAAATCTAAAGCTACGTCATATCATGTCTTATCACCTCTCTTCAATACTTGTTCGGTCTACCTCTGCCTCTCCTCGTACCCTCTATAACCAATCTCTTGCACCTCCTCACGAGTGCATCCACACATCTCCTCTTACATATCCAAACCATTTCAGTCTCGCTTCTCTCATCTTGTTCACCATGGAGGCCACTCCCACCTTATTTTGAATATCCTCACTTCTAATCTTATCGCACCTTGTATGACCACACATCCACCTCAGCATTCTCATCTTCGCAACATGCATCTGCTAAACATTTGCTAAGTCAAGATAATGCAATGTTATTTCGCAATGCAAGTATACCTTAGACATTCTTAAGGAGACATGAATGATATGACGTAGACCCATTGACACTCCTATGAATCCAAATAGGAGAGGGGGAGCCACTCAGTGATCCTAGAAGATATAGGCGGTTGGTTGGTAAGTTGAATTATCTCAAAGGGACTAAACCTACATTTCTTTTCTTGTAAGTGTTGAAAGTCAGTTTATGAATTCTCCATGTGACTAGAAGCAATTGCTGGCATCTTGCTTGGACTAGAGTGAGCTCCAAGTATAGGAATAATCTTCTAGGATCAAGGTCATAAGCAAATTATTGGAAATACAAATGTTGATTGGATAGAATCACGTGATAGACGTTCTACATCTGGATATTATGTTTTAGCAAGAGGTAATTTGGTGTAGTGGCAGAGTAAGCAACAAAGTGTGTTTGGTCGACCTAGTGTAGAAGCAGAATATCGAGCAATGATTGTAGTAACTTGTGAGTTAGTTTGGATTAAATAGTTGGTCAGAGAACTAAAACTTGGAGAAATCAGTTATATGAAACTTGTGTGTGATAATCAAGAGGCCCTTTGCATCAAATCTAGTATATCATGAGGGCAAAGCACATTGAGATTGACTGTTGCGTTCTTTCCTCTGGAGATATTGTTACAAAACTTGTGAAGTCGACATGATTAGCTTGCAGATAGTTTCACCAAGTCCCTCACTGGTCCTCGTATTAGTTACATGTGTAACAAGCTTAGTACATATGACTTGTATGCACGAGCTTGAGGGGGAGTATTATAATAGGAATAGGAATATGATTTTATATACTATTCTATGTGGAAAAAGAAGTGTTTATAAATAAGGCTCAGTGTAATAATGTAGACACACAATTTCAATAATATTGTTCTTGTTTAGTTCTTAACTAGTAAAATTACCCGCGGTTCGCGCGGGAATTTAATATCACAGAATTTAAGAAAATAATACTTAAAACCTATCAGTCATTAAAATTAAAACACTATTATTTTACATACAAGCTTACGTAGTAGCGAACATTAATAATGTGAAGGAAAATGAAAATTATAACATTTTATCATTTATTCTTAATAACATAAACATAAATTTATGATAGTAAAAAAAAACCAGGATCTGTAACATAAGCAATGGTGTCAGTGAGCAACTCAACAGGAGCAAAGTACACAAATATTTAATTGTGCAGAAGAAGAATAAGAAGTTTAGAATTTTCATTGTTTGAAAATGAGAGAAAATCCCTCTATGTATGGACAACAAAGGGTAGTGTTAATAAATGTTTGTTGTGCCTTATTGGAAAGGTCACAACTATTTGGAAAAGTTGCAACCCTTCGGAAAGGTTACAACCTTTCATAAATGTCGTAACTTTTCATTGAAGTCGCAACTCTTCATAAAAGTCACAACTTTTCACGAAAGGGAAGGCTAATTTTGGAAATAAATAAATTAAAAGGGAATCCTGGTTTGTGGTGGCGCCACGTAGGTGGGCCTAGGGTTCTCTTTTATATATATATATATATATATATATATATGATTCTTATAGTTTCATTAAACATGCATCCGGTAGATGATGAAAATTACAAGCAAGAGGATATAAAAGAGAATAAGTAGCTCCTGAGTAACGATCATTGTTATGAATCTTTAGGGAAGGATCGATTCACAAGGCGATATATAAATCAACTCGTTAAAGGGAGGCTGAAACCTTAGAATTCATTAAAAGAGAACTCCGATCTCTTCAGCTCTTCAAAGGGAGACTGAAACCTTAGAGTTCAATGGAAGAGAGAACTCCAATCTCCTGTTTTTTGCTAAATTATGACTTACTGATTTATTCATCAAAAGACCCTTTAAATAGGAGTCTTATTACATCAATAGAAAGTCTAATTCTTATGAAAGTTGGAGACCTAAATCCTATTCCAAACTAATAACTATAACTTAACCTAATCCTTATGAAACTCTGAAACTAAACCTTATTCTAGAATAATAAATAAAACAACTAAAAATATAATTAAATACTTAAATTAATGACTTCCAACGCATCCCTAACAATCATCCTATATGCCTTCTAAGAGCTAACAAAGTCAAAAAGCTTATCAAAATTATTTACTTTATGAAGTTAACTACAGCAAAAAATGTTTGTAATACATCTATACTTCATAGTATGAATAGGAGATGAGCTTCGTCAAAGCATCTTCTATTCCTTTTTAGCCATATACACTGTTAGAATCCTGTAATATTTTAGCATACATGTAAATATAGTAGGTCTTAATTTACTTTTGTAATTAGGTATTGATTTTCTTTCCTTTTTAGGACATGTAAACTAGCTATTTAAACCCCAATAGCTTGAGGGCACAATCAAGCCGAGTTCTCTCTTATTTTCTCTTTCGTTTCACAGACACCAATGCAAGCTGGAATAGTCTATGAACGCTTTTTGATTGTGTTCCTTACATTCGACTGTCCCCAACTTGTGCAGCTTCTCTGATTCTACAAGGCATAACCCACTGTGCCAAAAAGACAGAGGGAACATATTCCATATATCTGCTGCAACTAGGCACTTCAGAAACAAATGGCAGGAGTCCTAAGAACTTTGCAGGCACAGGTAACATCTGCTGCAGAGGGAGATGCCCCTTCTAATTTAAAAAAAAAAATATTTCATGTGTCAAACAACCTCCTTTAAGAATTACCCAGCTGCAACAAGCCACTTTGGTTGGGGCTTTGACTTTCCAAACTAATTTCCATGGCCATTCATCGATAATGCTGTTTTTCATGTGCATGCGTTTGTAGCAAACTTTACAGAGAACACCTTTCTTACACTGCAGTTTCATATAACCCTTTCTTGCTTACTTGGTTCGGTCTAATCAGTATTATTAATCACAATAAGTTTTCAGCTATCATACGAAAAGATAAAATTTTGGAGCTATTACTTCCAAAAGAAACTGACTTTAAACAGTATGTATAATTACTATTCTATACAATCATAAACTGTTTTCATAATAAGCCAACCAGGCTCTGTGGAGTGGGACCATCCATGTAACATGAGAAAGCAACACAAGTACTACTGCACATAAATTTATAATTCTTACCCGGCTAAACTTGATATCAGGAATTTCACCCTTCAATTCAACTTCCCCCAAAGCAACTTCCAAATCCTGGCTAGTTTTTCAAAAAGTTGGTGGTGTTAGAAATCTATAGAACTGATATCCGTTTGAGCTTAAAACAGTTGGCTTTAAAATGTGCAAAGGATACTTTTATGCACCATACACCATATAATTGAAAAGTAAAAATTGATGTGATACTATATGTAGATAATACCATGGTGACAAGGCGTAAATTAGTCCCTGGCTTAACAACATCCATTTCAGTTAGATCGAGCACAAGAGACTCCCAATCACCATTTACAATGTGCACAATGGATGCAAGCATAGCATACTGATGCTTTCTTTTCACCCGACAAAGCAAGCCAAAATCAAGAAACCTACAACAAGAGAAATAAGCACAAGATTCTAACTCCTTTTTGTCAAATAGAAAATTGATTATCTTAGCAGAAACTGTAAAGATACCCTATTTGTGATGATGATGTGTATCTTAAATTTCCAGGGTGTGGATCAGCGTGTAGTAACCCAGTGTCAAGGAGTTGAATTAATGATGCCTGTACTCCTTTGTTAACCTATAGCAGTAGTTGATGGAGAAGAATCTATCAGCATAAAAGGATCAATATTATAAGATAGATACATCTCACATCATGCTTTGTAGAAGAAGATAGTTCCTAATCTTTCAAGAAAACAACTCGAGCTGCTTTCCATTTTCTTTCCATATTGGTAGAGGAAAATCAAGCTAAAATTGGGTATATAGCGCAACCAACTTATAATCACATTGTTTTTTGAGAATTTCTTTCAATCATATTGTTCTTTGCCATAATCCATCAAGCAAAGAGATATCATTTCGGTTTTCTCTTCTTTTTTCCTTTTATAAGAACTGACTCCCTTCTCTTT
Organism: Solanum stenotomum; assembly: GCF_019186545.1. Lineage (NCBI taxonomy): Eukaryota > Viridiplantae > Streptophyta > Magnoliopsida > Solanales > Solanaceae > Solanum > Solanum stenotomum. The sequence goes on from NC_064283.1 coordinate 26,534,955, forward strand.
ATTAATTTCAATTTCCCACAACTATCTTAAGATTGAAAAAATTATTCATTTATAGAATCCAAGGAAATGGGGAGATCAACGAGGATGTCACACAATGTATTGGAGCAGGGTGGGTAAAATGGAAGCTCGCATCTGGTGTACTATGTGATAAGAAGGTGCCACCAAGACTCAAAGGTAAGATCTATAGAGTGGCTGTTAGACCAACTACGTTGTCTGGGGCAAAGTGTTGGCAAGTAAGAAATTCACACATACAAAAGATGAGTAGCGGAGATGAGGATGCTTAGATGGATGTGTAGACACACTAGGAGAAATAAGATTATGAACGAAGATATACAAGGTAAGGTAGGAGTGACTTTAGTTATGGACAAGATTTAGGAAGTAAGATTGAGATAGTTTGGACATGTACATAGGAGTACAGATGCCCCAATGAGTAGGTGTGAGAGGTTTGCAGTGATTAGGTCTAAGGAGAGGTAAAGGTAACCCAAGGAAGAATTACGGTGAGGTGATTAGATATGACATGACTTATCTTCAGCTCACCGAGGACATGACCCTAGAAAGGAAAGTATGGAGGTCGAGGAGCAGTGGGGCGATTTTCTCTTCTTATGGGTAAGTACGGTTCTAGCTTAGAGCACCTTGTTTGGGAACCTTTTTTACTTATCAGTGTCATTATTATTCTTCAAATTGTATTACTATTGTTATTGCTTTACTTTGGTTACCCTTATGATTTTAATTGTCAATACTTTTCTAATTTTCTTTTCTATAGTATTTGTACCACAAATTTTACTTTTGCATTTGTCATACAAGTTTTTTTTAGCCGAGGGTCTATATGAAACAGCCTTTCTAACCCACAAGGTAGGGGTAAGGTCTACGTACACATGCATCCAAGGGTGTGACCTAATGATCACTAAAGTAGGTGAGAACCATGAGATCTCCGGTTCTAATCCCAGCAGAGACAAAAACACTAAATGATTTTTTTCATCTATCCAAGACTTGGTGAATAGAGTTACTTGGTACATGTTGCTGGTGAAAGGTGGCAAATATCCCATGGAATTAGTTGAGGTGTGCGCAAGCTGGCCCGGACACCACGATTATAAAAAAAAAAGAGGTCTACGTACACCTCACCCTCCCTAGACCCCACCATGTGGGGTCAATACTGGGTATGTTGTTGGTGATGTGTATAAGACGTTGCTTGAATCATGCACCTTGGTAAATGCTTAGTAGCATCACAATAAGGATTAAAATAATGTCTTGTTCAAAGTGAAGTAAGGAATGATTAAAGAACAAAACTAAATGCACCAGATCAAGCAGACGTCGTTTAGCTTCACTTTGGCACCCCTCTCCATGTGTTGATTGATGAACTACAGAATCCTCTGAGGACATCATCAGCAAATCAGTTGGACTCTCACCAACGAGCCATTCCATAGTCAAAACTCTCTTTCCGCTTAGACGTTGATAAACATTTGGAACACGGATGAAAGAATATGTAGAATGGACTTCCTGCAGTAGATGTTTGACAAGGTGAAAGACAAAATAAGTAGAGCATATTCTCAGTTACTCATTGAAAAAGAAACTAACGGGAACAACCTCTAACCCTCACAAGGTAGGGGTAAGGTCTGAGTACATCCCACCCTCTCCAGACCCCACTTGTGGGATCAAACTGGGTATGTTGTTGTTGTTGTCATTGAAAAAGAAAAAAAAAATGTAGAAAAGAGTCTCATATCTAGAGCATATTTTCAGCTACTCATTGAATAAGAAAAGAAAAAACAAATATAGAAAAGAGCGCAGCTATGATCCCAAAGAAAAGCATTAAACTTGAAGAAGAGAACTTCATGTGAATCAAGCAAGTTAGGTTGGACCAGTGCTTGTTGTATAATCGCTTCAAATAAACTATAACTTCTATGTGCACTCAGAATCAACTTAACAAAAACAAGGAATGCAAGGTCACGGTTATTATCTTAGTTCTGTGATCCAGTCAAAGCATCAAAATAAATAACTGCTTCTATTTATATGAGAAGGGGTAGATCAATGCCAGACATAGGCTTGTCTTTGTTACAACAATAATCACCACATTTGAACGAAGGAAAATTGAGATATAATCATAGATCTGAAGACATTGCATCAACCAACAGTGAAGAAGATTATGTGAAGCTAATAAATCTAGCAGACACCAACAAGGATCACAATCTTGGTTTGAAGTTATCTTCTAAAGCCATCAAAAGCATCTGCAAATGCTAATAGGACCTTCATTTACACTTCAACAGATGCTTTTGGTTTTTATCTGACTGACTGCTCCCTTTCTTCATTTAATTCCATTTATCTTTGTTTTCTTCATTTATTATGGAGGGAGGAGGAATTTGTACAAAAACCAACCAAATACCTGAAACTTCATGGCATTTTCAGCTTCACAGGTGTAATCTAACTCCCCAACCAACCCTTTTCCAAGCTCGTCTGCATAGAGACGAAGATCATTTTTCCTTTTTGCTATCTTCTGCACGAGTCCCAGCTGAAGCAATCAATTGCACGGTTAGTCTTGAATCTACGATTACATGAAAAAAGAATCAGAACAGGGAATTGGGACACGGACCGCAACACGAAGAATATATACATCCCGAACTACGACATGGCGCAAGTCTGGCCGCTGAACTTTCACAGCCACGCTTGAACCATCGAGAGTACTCCCTCTATACACCTACAGCGGGTAAAGACAATACCATGAATAGACAATTTTGTGATATTAAGTACTATCAATGGCATTTCTCATATCCAAAATGTTATGTAAAAGGGTGCATACTGAAATATCCTCCAATGAAAAATATTAAAACCATCTCTAAAACAGAGACAATAGCCACCTGACCAAATGAAGCTGCAGCAACAGGTTCTTCAGAGATGTAGCTAAAATATGTCGAAATAGGAGAACCCAAATCTTCCTCGATGATCTTCATGGCCACGTCCCTGGGGAAAGGTGGAATTCGATCATGGAGCTCAGACAGCGCCTGCAATCACCACCCGAAGCGAAGATGAAAATACAACATGATCTACCATCTTTACATGCTTCATGGTAACAGCAAAGAACATGGACATGGAACTCTAAGTGGCAGGTGTGGCACTGTAGATTCTTGCCGCATAACCAATATGGATTTCTATGGAAAGACTAATCAAGAAAAAGGAAACCATAACAAAAGAACGCCATTGATCTACATATGTGAACTGAAAGCAGGAAGCACCCTGCTCCTCGTTGGTGGAGTTGTGACCCAAGTCACAGGCTTTTCATAGTTTCAACGGATTCTAATTCAAATAGAAATAATATGCACAGAGCGTGATTTTTTTTTAAATATTGTTAAATAATGTGGAATAAGCTCTGGTATTGGCATGATAAACAACTTGAAGAAATATACCCGCTGGCTAATGTTTCAACAATATACTAGAATGGGCCATTAGGATCAAAGAAGTATGTTCATTTCAAATCAGTGGCATAGCCAAGAATTTCAATAAGGGTGTTCAAGCATTGATAAGTAAAAAATAATTGACGAATGGGTGCACATAAAATTTTAAAATCAAACCACTCAATATAAGTAACTGAATTTTTATATGAATGGATGCACCAATTTTTTTAAAAACTATGTAATATGTAGTTTTAATGAGCTTCTATTTAATTTAATATGAATTAAACAAACAACACAAAATAAGATGAGGAAGTGAGGAGAATTCAGCATAAAATGAAACTAGACATGAAAAACAAAGAGTTTTTAGAACTGCTTATTAACTTCAATTAAACAATTACTCTTTTCAATTGGCTACTGCAACTTTTATTTTATTTTTTTAGAGATTTTTGTGTTGTGGGTCTCTAATAAGGATTATTTTAACAAGTAATACCACTTTTGAATTATTTACAAAATAATAAATTTATAGCACAAAATTGCTTACATGTGATAAAAATAGATCTAGAAAATAATCATTTATTTCTCGTATTAAGGGATCTATTTTAATTTTCATCAATTTATTTCTTTTTCTCTCTCATGATTCTAATATAATTATAGTTAATGAGCAATTAAAGGAGGAACAATGCCGTTGGATTAGTTGTTCCTCTAAAAATATTTAAAATGGATTAGTTGTTGCCCTGAAAATGTTTTAAAAAAAGTCTACTCCGCTTGCAAATACGCGGATTCAACCCCTGCGGAGGAGCGCATCAATGTTTCCTGAACACCCAAATCCACTGGACTACACCTTCCAGTTGTTCCAAAGGGTGTTTAAAGTGTGTTATATAACCACATGAGTAGCATGTTATCTGTATATAAAGTATAACTTCCCGAACGAAAGGTCTTCGCCTGACCACCCTCGATATACTGTAGCTCCGCCCCTGTTTCTAATCCAGGAATTTATGATGACAACTAGCTAGAGATACTGTAGGTCCTTAGTTCAGATTTCTACTTTAGTCCTCTTAAAGATAATGGCCAACCAGCATTGATGCATTAAAAGAAAATGATTTCAGACAACAGAAAAATTATCACTTCAATGCTAAAATGACCATATCTCAGCTTGAAAGTTAATTAGAATATAACTGATAGCTTAGTCTTCTTCTTAATCAAGAAAAAGAAAAATTTCACGTAACATGTAATCATCTTTACACATTTAATCACTAGCATCTTATTAATGTTAACTTGAACAGCACCTCTTCAGCTGTATCAGATTAACAACTTTGGCAAAATTAGAGATGTGCATATGAGATTTGAACTTTGAAGTGACTTGGTTCATGCATGAGATGAAGGTCTTTAACTGAACTAGAATGTGTTCCATTTAATTGCTCTTTACTGACCATCTGTATCAACTCTTTCTAAACATTATGAAGATCAAATGGTGTATGCCTGCAAACTCTGTTGATTTCCTTAAGAGGTGGAAATGGCCGGACGGAAGAAATGGTGGAGATTGGTTCCTGCTTATATATAGTGGGCAATTTGGAGGGAGAGAAATTCTAGAGTTTATGAAGTAAGTAGCAGCCACTTGCAGATTATTAAGATGAAGTGTCTACTTCTGTTTCAGTTTTGGTGTAAATAATGTCTAAATAGGAGGAGGATTCTTTAATGATTTGATAGTAATGGGGGCATACGAGATGGTCATCATGAAATTGGAGGGTTCTTTCCGAGCTTCAAGATCCATAATATGCTTATGTGGATACTAAAAGAGTGAAGAACAAGGTTCAAGACAATTGGAAACCCCAAAGAAGAAAGAAGACCCATTTCTTTGGTCTTAAATTGGGAAGCCCTAAGTAAAAGGGTATTTTAATATTTTTGCTTAGTTAATGAACCCTAATATAAATAGGCTACTATGTCTTTATTTTTTTATTAAAAAAAGGTAACTTCTATTATGAACAAAGGAATACTCAGAAAGTATTCCAGTAATACTTACAGCAAAATTACAGAGAGAGAAGTGACCCTACTAATGCTTCATAAATAATTTAGAATACTAGTAATATCCTCTTCTCCTTGTGGATATTTGTGTTTACACCAAAACAAACGCCTAGACAGTTCATCTTTAGTTTCTACAGAGAGCATCTCTTGTTTTCGAAGCACTTCTGATTCCTTTCCATCCATATAGTCCACCAAATGTAGGCTGGGCAAATCTTCCATCTCTCCTTGTGTCCTGACTGATTCCCATCTCTATTCCAACAAGCTAAAGCCTCTTTGATGCTCCTTGGCACAGTCCAGCTTATGCCTCTTAAATTAATGGAAATCTGTCATAACTTCATAGTCTCTCTACAATGTAGAAAGAGATGGTTTATTGTCTCAATCTTACATTCACAAAAAGAGCCTCTAGAGCAAATTTGAGAACCTCTTTTCATAAGGTTGTCTTGGGTGAGTGTGGCTTTTTTGGCAAGTAGCCAAGTGAAACATACTACCTTGAAGGGTACCTTGACTTTCTAGATCATCTTCCATGGCCAACTACCACACTGTGAGACTGAGATTTGTGATCTCTTGTAAGCTGAACCAACTGAAAATCTGCCTTGCTTGTCTAGTAGCTAAAATAGATTGTCCCCGTTGGAGTTTAATTTTTTGTATTGCTCCAGAGTATTGAGTAGTTGAGCCACTTTGTTAATTTCCCAATCGTTCAAGTCCCTTCTAAACCTGAGATCCCACCCCTGATTGTCTCTCATTTGTCTGATTGTGTATACCTTTCGAAGTCTCAGGTTGAACAGGTTAGGATACTTGTTCTTCAAAGTTTCCTGTCCAACCCACACATCTTCCCAAAACAGTGTTTTCCCCCATTTCCTACCTTGATTTTGCAGCTGTTAGCAAAACTGATCCATTGACTTCTGATAGACCTCCATACTCCAGTCCCATAAGGTTCTGTGGGCATGTAGGTAGTCCATTTGGTCTCCATTCCAAAACTAGCCTTGATTGTCTCCTTCCACAGTGCTTGTTACTGTGATGCAAATCTGCGTAGCCATTTCATCAGAAGGCTCTGATTTTGCAGCTTTAGATTCCGTATACCTAGACCCCCTTCTTTTTTGCTTTGAATGACTTGATCCCACTTTACAAGATGAAATTTGTGATCATTAGGATCACAATTCCCTTGCCACAAAAAATTATTTCTGATGGCATCCATTCTGTCAATCACATTTGCAGGCATTGGGAAAATTGAGATCATGTATGTATGCATGGCATCCAACACACTGTTGACGAGTGTTCCCCTTCCACCTAGAGACAAATATTTTCTTTTCCAATTCACTAGCTTCTCACATTTCTCTAGAACATTGTACCATATGCTTTTTGACTTGCTCTTATCCCCAGAGGCATACCAAAGTACACTTTGGGAAGTTCTCCTATCTTTCCCCTAGAATATTTGCTAACCCATTTATATTGGACACCTTATTAACTGGGTAAATGAAGTTTTTCCCCCAGGTAATGTGTAAACCTGAGATGGCTTCAAACCATATCAAGATAATTCTTAAATACTTAAGTTGGGAGCTCTCTGCATCACAAAAAAATCAGGGTGTCATGAGCATAATGTAAATGTGATATGGCCAGTCCTGTCCATCATTCATGTTGGCATTGAAACCTCTTATCTATCCTTTTATTTGAGTTGTCCTGTGCATGTCATTTAGTCCTTCCATTGCCAGAATAAAGAGAAAAGAGGATGGGGGTCCCCTTGTCTCAATCCTCTCTTAGATGGGAAGAATGCAGAAGGAGATCCATTTATCAGAATGGAAAACCTCACACTCGTGATGCAGAATTTCATCCATTTTTCACCAAAACCCATATTCTATAAGGTCTTCCAGAGGAATCCCCAATGAAGGTGGTCGTAGGCTTTCTCAATATAGAACTTACATAAGACACCTGGGACCTTGCTGATCTTTCTGACATCCACACACTCATTTGCAATCAAAATTGCATCCATGATTTGTCTGCCTTTTATAAAGGCCAATTGTGAACATCCACCAGCTTGGAAACTACTTTCTTGAGCCTTTCAGTCGGAACTTTTGATAGAATCTTGTAAATGCTTCTCTATTAGACTTATGGGTCTGAAGTCCTTCAACTCCTTTGCCCCCATCTTTTTTGGGATCAGTGCTATGGTCACATGGAAACTTTTTTCAAAAAAGCTCTGAGCATGGAAGTTATGCACTGCTGCAACTACTTCTTTACTGACCACATCCCAACAGGCTATGAAAAATGCATGGTGTAACCGTCAGGGCCAGGCGCTTTATCCCTTGCACATGCCATTACACAGTCTTTTATTTCCTTTTCACTGAATTGTTCTTGTAGCATGATGTTATCCATCTCATTCACCATAGTACCGGATCTGACGTTGAATTGCGGTCTCCATCTTTCTGTTCAGGCTTTCAGCATATAAGTTCTGATAGTATCTAATGAATTGTTCTTTGATCACTGTTGGTTCCCCCATGCATTCTCCATTGACAGACAGCTTGTCAATGTCTCTATTGTGAAGAGCAGATTATTTTGGATTATGAATTTAATTTACTCTCTTTGAGAGCTGGGCATTTGGGAATTAAAATTTGTGTTTGATCTCAGGATTATTATATATTGTGATGAAATTGGTGAAATGTCAATTAGGGAATGGACTAATTTGATAGCTCAAATATGTTTTCATTTGTTAATGCTTCCAAGTGTGCTTCATATGTTCCATTTCTTAAAAATTTTGGTTGCTTTGATCAATTCAATAAGAAGTTTGCTCCTTATAGTCAAGTATACATGTTGCTTATAATATGACGATATTCTTCTTTGATTTTTATGATACTTGGCTATATCACAAAAGTTTATTGAATGGAAATTTGTAAAACTCCCTTGCCTTTGTTATGTATTGTTTGGTCAATTGTGATTTCATACTTATTTCCGTCATTGTTTTGCAAGGACCAAACCCGAGGACGGATTTCTTTAAAAAGGAGGGAATGATGAGATATGAGAGTGCTGAGGATTTGTCTTATACAGGCTATTCATTTTGTCTTTGAGCAAATCGATTGCAGTTCAATTCTAGATTAAACATATTTTTCTATCCTAGATTTAAGATTATTGGTTGCATTTACATATGTTTAGGTAAGTAATTACTTAGGTGTGTGTTTACCCCAACAATTGCCTTAATCTTCCTAACCTTTTATTGCTTTCCATAATTGTTCTTGGGTTCATGTGGGGTTGAAAAACTCGTCTCCACGAATCCCTCTCTTTCCGTTGATGACTTGATTTTTTTTTTCAAATTTCGAAATCCTTTGTTCTTATTCTTAGTTAAATGTGTGGAATAGACCAAATCCTAAGAAAATTTGAAAAATCAAGCAAGAAAAACCTTTTTTATTTTATTCTTCACGTCCAGGATTAATTTCTTTGAATGCCCAAGCCCCTTTCACATCAGATGGGGCAATTGTAATTGGTTAGGTTTTTTGCTCCTTTTTGGATCTGTCCTCATATATATGGCTTTAGCACTGTCCTAGTGCTCTTAAGTCTTAATACGAATGTTCTCATTCTCAAAGGAAAAACAAAACTGGATAAACCATTATCCCACAGATTCTGTTCTAAGAGATTTTAACGAAGTAAAATCAAAAGATACAACTTCAGTTCATATAGATACTTGCCTGCTATTCGGAACCAACTTTCAGATTTTTATAATTTTTGTTTTTTGATAAGTGATCTTCAGTCGGTATATTATCAAACTCCTAACTATCCTCCCACATGTAAATTCACCCTATTAGTCAGGAGTTGAACAGTGGCCATTTCACACTTTTGCTCCTTTGGTGACTCAAACCCCCAACCTTATGGTTTGAGGTGCAGGGTCCTTATCACTAGGCTATTCTGTTGTCCACATGTATGATTTCTCTTGAGCCCTAAACTTTCTTCATAGCTTAATTATCATTGTACCTTTTTTAGTTTTTAATACTTCTAAATATTAGATCATCTGTGACGTCAATTCAGCTGGATGATACAGATGGAGATTACATATAACAACACTACCAAGAGTGAGAGAGTCCAACCAACAAATCCTATACACTACATGTAGAAAATGATGCATGGAAATATGAAGGTCGATAGAATAGTTATGGTGAAAAAAGTAGTATAGATGGCATGTGCGTAAACCAACCTTTGTAATTTCAGAACCAATTATATCTGGCCTTGTTGAGAGAGACTGACCAACTGCACAATAAGAAAATAATGTTAGACTGGTATCTATTGATTAGGAAAGAAATACACTTAAATATGCAAGTCATTGAATGACTTCAAACAAGAAAAAGAGAATACAGAAATGGTTCATTAAGAGCCCTGAACAGTACCAAACCTAAAATTAAGGTAGTCCTTAATACTTACTCTTGATAAAAGTAGGACCAAGGTTTAGCATCGTTTCCTTTAAAACCTTCCCAAGAATGTAGTCTGACGTTTCCTTCATGACCTCTTCATTCGAAGTGGGGAGAAGTCCAGATATTCTAATTTGGATTGCCGCAGAAGTGAAGGCAACAAATACCTTACAAAACATAAAGCCCCTTAAGATTGTAATTCTACGGATTAACCTTGTTAGCAGCTCTTTATGTAGAGGAAACAGATAAGTTAATAAGAAATGTTTCACAGATTGATGAGCCGTAAGAAAAGAATACAAGTGGAGAATATGCCCAAAACTAAACATAAGCCAGGAGTCCAAGTTATTTCCTCTCCATTTTTACCATGATATTAGTAGAAAACTATCAATAAAGAAGTCATAAAACCTACACCAGACAAGTGTTCCTGGTTTGACCTGTTTCAACATATAACAGTTTTTGTTGTCAACTACAATTGAGGCACACAGTACGTGTGTCACATATCTTCCACTATAAACTGTTTATTTAGTTATTGCCAAATGCAAATTGCTAGTCCCTTTGGGGACATGATTAAAAAATATAAATTACAGACTTCAAGTTTAAATGGCAAGTAAAAATTAAGACAATATTGGGTTGATAACAGCCAATATTAAGGAAGAGGAGCATATTGAAGTGACCAATTTAGCCCTATCACTACTCAAACTAATAGTACAAAAGTGGAGACACTTCAGGATTTTAATGTTAATGTATGACCAAGGTAGTTATGGGAGATCAATGAAGTAACTCCAAGAGGCTAGAGCTTTATCAATGGTAAAGATAACCACATACTCAGATGTGAATGCAGTAAAAGAACTGACGGCTATGAATTAAGCATATGATTTATTTATTTTGTAAATAGACTGAATTAATCAGATGATATGAGGTATATATGTATATTTTGAGGTCTAGACTTGAAAACAACTCTAGGATAACTTCCAGGTACCCCTGGTCCCAAAGACTGAACCAAAAACAATAACTTCCAATTCATGCCAAATTGCTCCCACAAGGTTTCTAAATTGAGTTTCTGCGTGAATCTGTAACATATCTTTTCTAAAAGATAGGACACTAGATGCATGATAACTTGTGACCAAATTTAGTTGGACTTATAGTGTGGCAAAATCCTAACAGGTTGTTGGTCATCAACCAAAATTTGACTGATTGAACAGAAATGATGAACAAAGATCACAGTGAAGTGTCATAATAAATTATCTCAATTACCTCAAGCAGACGAAGAGCCACTACATGGGGTCTTAAATTGAAATATTCTGACACTTGTTCCGGATCATATGTTTCAGGAAGTGGCTTTGTCCATCGCTTAGATATGCAGTAGAAATAATTAAGATATGTCTCCAATGCTTCGACATCAGCCATAAACAAGTCTATGCCAGATAGTTCTGTCAAAAGATATCAAGCCTCAAAGTCGAATATTGTAGGACAAGGATGCATTAAGTTTATTTTTACACTCAACAGCCTGAAGATGGACATGAGTAATAAACATAATTCTGGCGCACCACACACACAGCCATACAGAAAAGACAGCAACATTTCCTAGATCTCGTCATAGAGAAACAAAATAGCTTTTGCGAGCCTGCCTTGACAAACTTTATAAGGAATAAGATAAAGACAAAATATGACCTGGTCTCCCCACCACCCTGCAATAGGAAAAGGATCCCCTCCAGTGGATTTTGCTCCATTCTCTTCAACGGATTTATGGACATGTGTTAAGAGAATTACTTTTGAAGGATTGGATCAAACATTATAAACTCAATTTTTTTTAAATGTTCATTTAGACTTTTTGTCTTCTTTTCTTGCGTAATAGCAACAGAAAATAAATTGTACCCAAGAAAAACAGAAAACAAATAGTTCTTTTTTTCTTTCATTCATTTATTATCTCTGTACTTGTTTATACATATTAACTGATCACCTTTCTAAATATACATGTCCCAAATTACTTGATCACTTACTAAATTAAGATAAAATTAATTAAAATTTTCCTATTTTACCCCTATAATTAATATTCATCATCATGCTTAATGTTCCCATAATTTCTGTTTGGAAGCTTAAACAAAATTAAAGTTTTCAGAATTTATCTTTCCAAAGAGTTCATTAAATACTTAATTACTCCTTTGTAGTCTTGCTCTTGCTCATTTTGGAGTATTTATAATAGAATTGTTTAAGAACAAGTATACACGTGAACAATAAAAAACAACTCACAAAGTGAGAACATCAATTTAATGCGGAGATCAAACAAAATAATGGAGTGACAAGTTATAATTAATCTGCCAAAATTTGAAGATCCAAAAACCTTTGAAAATTTTTGGAAGAAAAAAGTGTTTCTCCATGTATTGATATTGAAATAAAGGTGCATAACTTCCAATGATACCTTTTGTATGCCCTATGTCATCATAAATTATCTTTATATTCATCAATATGGATAAAGGGTAAATTAGTCAAATTAATCATCTTTATTATGATTTCTTAAGTATTGTGTAAAATGGAAAGTGAGCAGTTAATATGGGACAGAGGGAGCAATGTATTAAGAATAAAATTATTATATAATTTGTCTACTGTGTTAAGATGCACTTATTTCAAACGTTTAAGAGTTATTTTTAAAACATGGCACACATTCATAACTCCAGTAAAGAGTAAACGAGCAAAATTTACTGCAGGGATCCTTTCATTGTGCTAACTTAAATTGGCCAATGGACCAAAATTTACTGGAGGGGATCCTTTCCCCATGGTAACTTAAATTGACCAATGGAACAAATTTTACTGGAGGGATCCTTTCCCATGGTAACTTAAATTGCCCAATGGACCATAAAAACTCGTGCTCAAAATATTTTAATTTCCGAGGCCAGGTTTGTGGGCATAAAAATTAATCAAGTAAGAATCAGAAAGTACTCCCTCTGTCCCATATTAATTGATCACTTTCCATTTTACACAATACTTAAGAAGTCATAAATAAGATATTAATTTGACTAATTTATCTTTTATCCATATTGATGGATATCAAGATAATTTATGATGACATAAGGCATACAAAAGGTATTATTGAAACTTATGCACATTTATTTCAGTATCAATACATGGTGAAACACTTTTTTCTTCCAAAAATTTTCCAAGGAATTTTTTGGATCTTCAAATTTTGGCAGATTAATCATAACTTGTCGCTCCATTATTTTTTTTGATCTTCGCATTATAGTGATGTTCTCACTTTATGAGTTGTTTTTTTTTATGACATTATTAGTCTATATGTTACTGCTTTCCACTCTCACTTTATGAGTTGTTTTTGATTGTTCACGTGTATACTTGTTCTTAAACAATTCTATTATAAGTACTCCAAAATGGGTGAGAGCAAGAGTACAAAGGAGTAATTAAGTATTTAATGAACTCTTTGGAAATATAAATTCTAGAAACTTTAATTTTTTTAAAGCTTCCAAAGAGAAATTATGGGAACATTAAGCATGATGATGAGTATTAATTATAGGGGTAAAATAGGAAAATTTTAATTAATTTTATCTTAATTTATTAAGTGATCGAGTAATTTGGGACATGTATATTTAGAAAGGTGATCAGTTAATATGGGACAGAGTGAGTAGTAATTTTACACTAGGACCTTACCTTAATAAAGGAAGAACTTAAGCCTTCTTAAAATAGAAACCCCTATGATGAGCTAGCTTGGCGTAGCAAATATACACACAATACCAACTAATATATGTTCTTACTGTTGTACATCAGTATAAATACGATCAATTAACAGTTGGTTAGTCCCCACCCTGGCCATAGAGAAACATTTTCCTTTTGTTTCGAACTTCGTTAAACTCTCAACAATCTCAACTTTTTTTCCTTTTCTTCAAGGGTGACCAACTTTGTTGGGGGTACCATGATAATATGTGGATTATAAAAACAAAACAACAATTACCATGCACCACTTACCACATACTAAAATTTCCAGAGGAACATAAGTGGTCGACAGAGTACACTTGATCTGAGGTCCTCCCACTTCTTTGAAGTGTATGCACCAAACTGACATACTGGAAAGGATTTTGTAGTTCCTTCTTTTAACTTTCTCTATGTTATATATATTTTTTTGACAAGTATGGTAATTTTATAAATGAAAACCAGCATTAAGTGAATATTGGTGATTAGAGGTTAAAACTTTCTCTATGTTATACTGGGGCTCAAAAGAATAAAAGGTCCTTTAAGTTTAGCATTTAGCCATTACACTCCATCATCCCCTGAAATCTTAGATCAATACTTTGCAATCCATTCACAAAATATAAAAGATGGTTGAAGTATCTTCTCATTCAACTTTACCCTTGAAGGAAGTAATATTGACCAGCCCCGCCCTACCAACAACAACAACATACCCAATGTAATCCTTGCAATTCACTCACAAAATATAAAAGATGGTTTAAGTGTCTTCTTATTTGTGAGAAATATTGGAGAAGAATATTATTGAATTGTTGTTTTAATTATTACATAGAGAACTCTATTTATAGAAACTACAATACAATTTCTTACCAAATAAGAGACTATAAACTATTCATATTCTGTGTAGGATTGTATGTACATATTCTATTCTAACACTCCCCCTCAAGCTGGTGCATACAAATTATATGTACTAGTTTGTTACAAATGTAATTAATACGAGGACCGGTGAGGGACTTGGTGAAGATATCTGCAAGTTGATCATTTGACTTCAGAAATTTAGTAACAATATCTCCTGAGAGTATCTTTTCTCTGACAAAGTGACAATCAATCTCAATGTGCTTAGTCCTCTCATGAAACACTGGATTTGATGTGATATGAAGGGCTGCTTGATTATCACACACAAGTTCCATATGACCGATTTCTCCAAACTTCAGTTCTCCAAGCAACTGTTTGATCCAAACTAGCTCACAAGTTGCTACAGCCATTGCTCAATATTCTGCTTTTGCACTAGATCAAGCAACCACACTGTGTTTCTTACTCTTCCATGACACCAAATTACCTCCTACTAAAACACAATATCCGGATGTGGAACGTCTATCACAGGGTGATCCTGCCCAATCAGCGTCTGTATATCCGATGATATGCTCATTGCCTTGATCCTCAAAGAGTAGTCCTTTACCAGGAACTGACTTTATATATCGCAGAATACGAACAACTGCATCCCAATGACTATCACAAGGAGAAGTCATAAACTGACTTACGACACTCACAGGAAAAGAGATGTCCGGTCTAGTCACCGTGAGATAATTCAACTTTCCAACCAACCGTCTATACCTCTCAGGATTACTGAGTTGATCCCCTTGTCCTGGGAGGAGTTTAACATTCGGATCCATAGGAGTGTCAATAGGTTTACATCCCATCATTCCAGTCTCCTCAAGAATGTCTAAAGCATACTTGCGTTGAGAAATAACAATACCTGATCTAGACTGAGCAACCTCAATACCTAGGAAATACTTCAGTCTGCCGAGGTCTTTAGTTTGGAAATGCTGAAAGAGATACTGCTTCAAATTAGCGATACCAACTTGATCATTGCTGGTGATAACGATATCATCAACGTAAACAACCAAATAAATACACAAATTTGGTGTTGAATGCCGATAGAACATAGAGTGATCAGCTCCACTACGAGTCATGCCAAACTCCTGAATTACTGTACTGAACTTTCCAAACCAAGCTCGCGGAGACTGTTACAGACCATAGAGTGACTGACGCAATCGACATACGAGGTTTCTAGACTCCCCATGAGCAACAAAACCAGGTGGTTGCTCCATATAGACTTCTTCCTCAAGATCACGATGTAGAAAAGCATTTTTAATGTCCAACTGATGAAGAGGCCAATGACGAACGGCAGCCATAGATAGAAAAAGACGGACTGATGCTATTTTGGCCACAGGAGCGAAAGTGTCACTATAATCTAGCCCAAATATTTGAGTATACCCTTTGGCAACAAGGCGAGCCTTAAGCTGATCGACTTGACCATCTGGACCAATTTTGACCGCATAAACCCAACGACAACCAACAGTAGACTTACCTGAAGGAAGGGAGACAAGCTCCTAAGTACCACTCGAATGTAAAGCAGTCATCTCATCAATCATAGCCTGCTTCCATCCAGAATGAGAAAGTGCTTCTCCTGTAGTCTTAAGGATGGAAATAGAGGACAAAGATGATACAAAGGCATAATGGGGTGAACATAAACGATGATAACTCAAGAAAGTATAATGTGGATTAATATTCAAGTAGATCGTATACCTTTTTGAAGTGAAATCGATTGGCTAGCAGGAGGCAAGGCCGCAGTGGGAGCAGGGTCTGGCGCATAACATGAATCATTTGAGACTATTGCTGGACGTGGACGCCGATGATAAGTTAGGAGTGGTGGCACTGCAACTGGAGATGGGGAAGTAACCGTAGGTCCCTTAAAAGTCGGTATAGGCAAGACCTGAGGTATGGGTAAGACCTCAGAGACATCAAGACGATCAGAAGATGTTTAGTAAGGTTGAGATTCAAAGAATGTTACATCGGCAGACATAAGATATCGGCGGAGATCATGTGAGTAGCAACGATACCCTTTTTGAACTCAAGAGTAACCAAGAAAGACACATTTAAGAGCACGAGGGGTTAATTTATCTTTTCCTGAGGCTAAGTTATGAACAAAGCATGTGCTCCCAAATACACGAGGAGGGATAGAATAGAGATGTAACTGAGGATACAGTATGGAATGTGGAACCTGATTTTGAATAGAAGATGAGGGCATTCTATTAATTAAATAACAAGATGAAAGGACTGCATCTCCCCAAAAACGCAGCGGAACATGAGATTCAATGAGGAGAGTGCGAGCAGTCTCAATGAGATGCCTATTCTTTCTTTCTGCTACACCATTTTGTTGAGGAGTGTATGGACAAGATGTTTGGTGAATAATTCCTTGGTGAGACATAAACTCTTGAAACTGGGATGATAAATATTCTAAGGCATTATCACTACGAAAAGTACGAATAGAAACACCAAACTGATTTTGTATTTCAGCAAAGAAACTTTTGAATATAGAAAATAACTCAGAACGATCTTTCATTAAGAAAACCCAAGTACATCTCGAATAATCATCAAGAATTGGTTGTGACAATAACTTATGTTGGTACTGACAGGACTACTAAAATTGCATTGTGGGATGACCTGTATGATATTGCCTCACATATGAACTCCCCATGGCTAGTATGAGGGGATTTCAATGTGATTACTGATGAGTTGGTAGTTTTTATTTAATTTTTTTTATGACCGTGGTGTCCGGGCCAGCTTTTGCGCACCTCGACTAATTTCACGGGGTACCTATCACCTCCCACCAACAACAGGTACCAAGTAGCTCTGTCCACCAAGACTAGGACAGATGGGAAGAATCACCTAGTGTTTTTTGTCTCTATTGAGTTTTGAACCAGTTCTCAACCACTTCATTAACCACTAGCCCACACCCTTGGGTGCCTGATGAGTTGATATTTTACCAACTTATTTGACTTTTATTCATGAATTATTGTTATGTTTTAATGCTACTAGAAGGGATTTTAGGTCATTGTTCTCTTATGTACAGGCATTTCTTGAAAAATGAAGAATGAAGGATTTGAACTAAAGAATCACTGAATACATCGGCAAGGAACTGACATCTAGCAGGAGTGCACCATGTTCCGCAGGTGCAACGCCGGCTAAGAAGGAAGGCATTGTGTAAGGCACCTGTGCTTGACAGTTTGAACCAACACTTCGTCGGTCTGGCGCATGTGCCACTGGTTTGGAGCAAACTGAAACAGCGCCACAATCATCTATGGACGGTTTTGTACCTGCAGCACAAGTGAAAGACGAAAGAAAAGGGGAAAACTCGTACTTGATGCTGAAAAGGCTTCCTTTGGCAGGTTCCAAGGATATTATTGAATGTGTAATTATGTACTATCATCTTCTTCTGGTCTTCCCAATTGGGGATATTCTAGTTAGTTTTCATTATTGCATAGTAGAGAGTAGAGAATAGACATTGAAGAATAGTTTTTCGTTGCTGAAGAAGAAAACCCAAATTGTACTTCACTGAGCTTGGATCTGAATTTGATTACACCTTATGAATGGAGTATAACTTTGATGGTATATTCTTTATTTTGTTATTTATGAGTAACTAAATCTCTTGCTAGGGGTATGTGTGTGCACGATGTGGGTGTAAACTTGAATGGGTAGTGACTAAATAGTTCTTAAATCAGCTATTATGCATGGATTTGTTGTTGTCTTCGAGGTTTAATCTAAAAATCAATGGTTGCAAACAGTGGTTGAACCTAACTCTATTTTGACTTGAGAAAGCAAAATAAGGTTGGTAAGACTTCATTAGTGAGAACTTGAGAAATTGGTCATTGGGTTAGAGTTAGAGATAGTCTAATCTGATTGATTTCTCATATAAGGGTAGATCTACAGATAGTCTAACCCACTCAAGCAATGCTTGGTGTTTTGTTTGCATGGTTTTGAAGTTCGGAAGAATCCAAGATATACGTATACATTAGTTTGAGAGAATATTGGATATAGTATCGACCAAATGCTATCCATGTGTTAATTGGTTTGTAACTAGTTGGTCATTGCCTATTGAGTTGAAACTCCATCGATATTACACACACCCCTAGTCGCTTCCAACTTGTTGAACTCTCTTTTATGTTACGTGATCGTGATAGTTGAAGTTTTGAATCAAGTCTTGTGTTCCCCAACTCCCAAAAAAATTTACATTATTGTTTGGACAACATCGCATTGGAGCAGCATGGATGACATAGAGGCTTGCCTCTAGAGTTGTGTGATAAGAAGGTACCACCTAAACTCAAAGGTAAGTTCAGCAGAGTGGTGGTTAGACCGTCCTTATTGTATAGGATGGAGTGTTGGTTAGTCAAGAACTCACATGTTCAGAAGATGCATGTTGCGGAGATGAGGTTGTTGTGATGGATGTGTGGGCATACTAAGAGCGATAAGAATAGGAATGATGTTATCCAGGAGAATGTGAGAGTGGCTTCTGTACTGGACAAGATGAGGGAAGCGAGACTAAACTAGTTTGGACATGTGCAGACAGTGTTTTGAGAAGCGAGAAGCGGAAAAAAGCGACAAGGGCTCGCTTTACAAAAGCGAGAAGCGAGAAGCGAAGCGCGCGCTTTTTTTTAATACAGCGATATTTAGTATAAAAATAAAAAAATATTAAATAACTGAATAGAGGTAATATATTCTTAGATTAAAAGTAAATAGATAGTCAATAATACTCATAAGTCATAACATATAAAGCAAAAAATCAAAAACATAATTAAATCACAAAGAATCAAACTCCTATTCTTCAACAAGAGCAGCAAAAGAATTGAAAAAAACATAGCAGTAATATTAATTGAAAAAAAAAACAGGTCAGTAATAGAGATTGAAAACAGAGCAGCAAACAGAATTGGAAAAAAAAAATGCAGCAATAAAAATATAGAAAAACACCCAGCAGCAACCAAAAAAAAAAAAAAATAGTAGCAGATCGCAGCAGCTTCGCAGAGAAGAAGAGAAGAAGAAGAGAACTTACAGGCTACAGCAGTCGCAAAGAAGATGAGAAAAAGTTGCAGCTTCTTAGTCGCGTAAGTATCTTTCAGAAATTAAAAAAAAAAAAAAACCTTACATTTAAAAAAAAACCCTAATTGGCGCTTTTTCATAAAAAGCGCGCTTTATCGCGCTTTCGCTTTTCTTGCGCTTCTCGCTTCTACAGTAGAAGCGAGAGCCTTTTCAATGTCGCCTCGCTTCAGGAACTAAAAGCGCAGTCGCCTCGCCTCGCCTCGCCTTGCGCTTTTTACAACACTGTGTGCAGAGGAGGTGCGCTAACACCCAGTGATAAGGTCCGAGAGGCTAGTTGTAGGGGGTACGCGGAGGGGAAGAGGTAGGTTGAAAAAGTAATGGAGAGAGGTAATTCGACAGGACAAGGCATAACTTCATATTACCGAGAACATGACTCTAGATAGGAAC
This sequence comes from Solanum stenotomum, assembly GCF_019186545.1. Classification (NCBI taxonomy): domain Eukaryota; kingdom Viridiplantae; phylum Streptophyta; class Magnoliopsida; order Solanales; family Solanaceae; genus Solanum; species Solanum stenotomum. The sequence goes on from NC_064283.1 coordinate 26,554,759, forward strand.
CAGTAGAGGTCGCGTATTAAGGTAGATTGTAGAAGGTTAGTAGAGGTAGTGTTGTCTTGCCTTGTGAAGGTTAGTGTCCACTGTAGTAGTAGTAGTTGTACCCTTGTAGTTCTTGTCATATGTTGTTTATTGTGGTTCGATTATTACACTATTTTACAGTTGTTAGTCTCTCCCTTGCAGACTTTACACCGTTTTTCTTATTAGCGGTTATGCTTTCCTCATTGTTTTCTTCTTCTTTTACTTGGGCTTGATTTACTTGAGCCGAGGATCTTTCAGTACCTCTGTGAGGTAGTGGTAAGGTATGCGTACACTCTACCCTCCCCAACTCACACTTAGTGGGATTCCACTGGGTATGTTGTTGTTGTATAGTACTTTAAGGCTCGAGTGAAGCATTCCTATTGGCTTGACATATAATCTTTGTTGCCTATAAATAGTAGTTTTCATTCACTTGTAAAGGGTTGACTTTTTGGCAATACTATGGAATACATTGATACTCTTGTGCTCCAAGTTTTCTATTATTTGAATTCTTCACTATGCCTGAGCTCTCAAGAACAAGAGCATTTTACGTTTCAGATTCCAGAATCTGATGCACTAAGCTATCCCCGGAACCAAGCTGAATCAAGAAATATCTGAGCATTCCTGTTTCCTTTATTTATTTCAATACATTTTTGTTCTTAATAAACTTATCCAATAACATATCTATCTACTTAAAACGAACTAACAAGTTAACTCAATCCGTGTATCCTTGACCTCGTGACAAATTCAAGTGTACCATTTTCCGGTTAAACACATCGAATCCCCACCGTGACCCACGAATTCAAAAAATAGGGGAATATGAAAGAAAACTAAAGTACCGTGTTGCTGCAATTCTTCAAACAACCACCCACATAACATCAAACACATACTCAGCATTACATAGCACAGATTTACACATAACAAAGTACAAACATTATAATTTCAGTTGAAACCAAATTCCAAGTAATCCAACAAAAAGAAAGAAAAAAGAGGAACCTGGGTAATGAGGTTGAGGCCAAGAGGGGGCATCAAAAACCTCTGAAGAGACCCGCGGTTCCTCAACATGACGAAGCCAAATGAAATCATCAAGTGACTTAGTGAGTTTGGGAATGCGAAAGGTTTTGTTTGCCCATTGCAGCCCCTTGCCGATTCCCTTCCTTATGAACTCCGCATCCTTTTTAACTACCTCTGTTACGTTCCGAAGAGTATTCTTTTCCAATTTTTGTCTTTGGGCATTGCTATTTTTCCTGATTGTGCCGGAAGAAGCCCACACTTTTTTATGTGAAGAGATTTGGGGTGCCAACGGTGCTGCTAATGCTGCAGCAAATGGCATATTTTGGACTTCAATACTATTTTGGGGGATAATTCATGGGGAAGTAGAGGCAGTGGAAAACTGGAAATGTAAGAGGAAGGAAGCAACTGTGTAGTGAATGGCCTTCTTTGAGTTTGGGCTCTATGTTTTTTTGTGGCTATGGTTAAAGTGGAGTGAGTTCCTAAATGCTCATTCAAGTTTAGCAATTGCTTTGAAATATTATTTATATTTCATTAAGGATCAATATATCATTTGACTATCATTATTTTCTTCCAAATATATTTGACACTCCAAAAGTCCCACTCTTTCATAATTGGCATGTCATTAAAGTCTTTTTTTTAATAATAAACTAATTTAATTTATTAAACTCATTTAACTAAAATAATGATCATATTTTTTAAAAAAAAAAGATATATTAGTTTATTAAGAAAAAATTTTCATACTTAAGAATCTTTTATCATAATTAAACTTTTTATTTTTTTATGTTATGAAGAGTATGTTTTTAAAACGTACTATAATATCATCAATTTTGAATACTTATGAACACATACATTCAAAAAAATATTGATATACAAATCACTCATGAATGCTAATTTACATCAATTAATCATAAATTGTATAATGAATCAATAATATTAAATGCCAATTAACTATTACAATAATATTAATTGTGTATTTGAAATTCATGCTTACAATATTTATTTTTTGAAAAAATAGAAAGTAAATAATATTATATTTTTTATCCAAAAAACAATACTACTAAATACCTCAAAAGTCTCATTCTATTCTAGTTGATATGTCATGTCAATAAATCATCATTTAAAAAATAATAGACCTATTTAATTCATCAAACTTATGTCTCTACAAAACAAATATATAAATTACATGAGAAATTATGAAAATTATAAAAAAAAATTAAAAAATATAATTCCTTTATATATATTTACCAAACAAAATTCAATAAAAAACCTCTGTGTGCAATTATTACCTGGTAATTTTTAAAATTCCTAAGTAAATTATTTGAAAATTTTAAGCAATTTTTTTCATAAAAGTATTCAAATAAATTTGTAAGGCTGACAAAAAAGTCAGTATGAAAGAGAAAATTATTATTTAATTATTTTTAATTTAATTTTTATTTTTATTCTTTTATTCTATATTATATTATATTTTAACTTCTCATACAATTAAACAACAATATATATTCTTATCTCATTCCAAATTTATTAAATACAAGTAATAATTAATTGAATTGCCTATTTTAATTCAATAATATAAATATTATATGAGATTAATATATTGATAAATAAAGATCAAAATTTTATATTCTAATATAATTATTATTCACTTTCTATTTTCTTTTTTAAAAAAAGATATTGTAAGTATCTATGGATTTCAAAGCACCCAATTAATTAATTTGTAATAGTTAATTGACCTTTAATATTATTGATCTATTATATAATATATGATTAATTGATGTAAGTTGACATTCATAAGTGATTTGTATATCAATTTTTTTTTGAATATATGTGTTTATAATTATTCAAAATTGATGACATTATGGTAAGTTTTAAAAAACTATTCTTCATCGCATAAAAAAAATAAAAAAAAATTAATTATGATAAAAGATTCTTAAGTATGAAAATTTATTCTTAATAAACTAATATATCTTTTTTTTTAAAAAAATATGATCATTATTTTAGTTAAATGAGTTTAATGAATTAAATTAGTCTATTATTTTAAAAAAACTTTAATGACATGTCATGTCAACTAGGAGAGAGTGAGGCTTTTGGAGTGTCAAATATATTTGGAAGAAAATAGGGATAGTTGAGTGATATTTTGGTCTTAAATAAAACATAAATAATATTTCAAGGAAATTCCCTAAACTTGGGTGACCATTTAGGGAATTGACCCGGTTAAAGTGTTGTTTACGTGGATCGTAAATTATTTAAAGGGAAAAGGACAAATATATTTGAATGGATTTCTTCTTATTGACCGGAGAGAGAGGGAGAGGGAGGAGAGGCAAGGGAGATAGGGAGAGGGTTTGCTATAAATAGGGGTGGTAAATGGTTGGATTGGATCGGATTTTGATGGATTGAGCAAAAATGGTTTGGATTACAATTCACCCAAATAGAATATGGGTAAATATGGATTTGGTCAAATATGATTTGGGTAAAATGGTTCTAACCCATTTAAAACCTCTCCATATTTCCTTAACTAAGTGAACTGGGACTTCATAACATCAATTTACCGCCTCCCCTGGGAACCCCCACTCCCCGCTCCCCCCCCCCTCACCTTCCACCAACCGACCCCTAAATTTTTTTTGTTTTCCAAAAACAAAAAAAAAATTATCCACTCCCCC
>NC_064283.1:26558724-26646846 GCF_019186545.1 Solanum stenotomum
CCAACCTACCCCTAAAAATTTTTTGTTTTCCAAAAAAAAAAAAACTGTTTTTTCAATTAAGTTTGAAAATTAATTGAATTTTTGAAAATTAATATTATTTTTTTTTATCTTTAGCACAATTAAAATTTTTGAGTGGAAGTGTAACTAAGTGATCTATTATGGGTCAATATGAATACCCATATTTTACCCATTTTGACCATATTTGTAGAAACTATTAAAATAGCTTGAAACCTATATTTACCCAATTAAAATATGAGTAATCCAAGTCATTAAATATGGATAAAATGGACTAATTTCATTAATATGGGCTGAAATTATCACCCCTAGCTATAAAAACAACATATTGTTATAATTGTTTTCCATAAATAAGTTGTAATTTTTGCTATTTTTCATAATTTTCCCTTTTGGTTTTTAGAAGTACTTTAATTAATAGTTTTTTTTTTACAAAAGTGTTTTTAATATATATATATATATATATATGTTTGGCTAATTCATTGAAAAGTGCTTTTGATAAGCAAATTGTGTTTGACTAATATTTTCTAAAATGTGTTTTTGTGAGTGAAATTACGAAAAAAGGACAAGTATCAGTATACTTTTAATATTAAGATTATTTTATAAAGAGAAATTATTTTTAAATGTCTATTATAAAATTTTAATTAATTTTTATATTAAATTAAAATGTACATATTCAAATTTTCAATTAATATTATACATAAAAAAATAAATTAAAGATTGATATAATATTAACATGATGATGTAAAAATAATTAAAAGTATCAAGCAAAATAAATTTAAAAACTATTTTACAAATTAAATTATTACATACAAAAAATCACCACAAAAAAAAATAAAAAAAATAAAGATTATATTGATAAATATGGATATATGGCAGGGATATTTGGTCTTGAAAAAAAAATCTACATTTGCTTCTACTTTCTTTAAGAAGCATAAATTTGTAGATTCTTCCTATCAACAAAAAAATTCCTTCTACTTCCATTTAAAAAAAAAACAGTTTTACTAATTGGCCAAACACTTTGATTTTTCAAATTAAGTATTTTCTTTATCTCAAAATAAGTGTTTTTTACCTCATAACAACAATGTCAAACAGGCTCTTGAAGACTACAAATATCAGTATAGATTTTAGGGGTCTAGAGTGTATAAGAATTATGCAGAATGTAGTGTACTAATAGTATTTGCATTAGTTATGTTAAGATTTTTCTTATGTAATGTTTGGTTTGGTGTATTAAAATAACATACACTGCATAATTTTTTTAAAAGGACATTTGTTTATGAAAACACCCTCCACAAATATGATAGAAATGATATGAAAAAGGTTTTGAGGAACAATTGCTTTTACCAATGCTAATGGATGGATTAGAGCTCATTGCATTACTAATGCACATAAATTCATGATATTAGTAATACATACCTCAATACACAATAGAGGGGTCGTTGGGTAGAGTGTATTAGCAAAATTAATGCATGCATTAACTCTTACCTTGTTTGGTATACTTTTCATGCTATGTATAACCAATGCAAGCATTAGTTATACACCATATTATGTATGTTACTAATTCCATGAATTTTTAGGTCTTAGTAATGCAATGGATTTTAATGCATGCATTAGTATGGTTAAAGACCTCATTGCCCCTCAAAGTCTTTTTACATCTTTTCCACCATGATTGTGAAGGATATCTTTGTAAATAAATTGTTTTATGCAAATGCAATGCATGCTATTTTTAATATGCCAACCAAACAATGCATAAGAAATAGTATATGTATAATCAATGCAAGCATTACTAATACAAGCATTACTACCACACTTTATTTAGGATTATTTTTATACACTCTACAAAACAACCTCAGAGTGTATTAGTAATGCAAACATTAGTTAAAGTGTACCAAACAAAACACTAGTATTACAAAAAGTTAATGTATGCATTATTTTCTCCGATACACTAAATTAGATTTCGATTTTATTTGCTTCAAAGCAATTGTATATATTGAATTTACAATATCTAGTTGTCATTTTATTTTTAGATAAGGCACAAGTATCCCTCTAGACTATGACAGAAATCTCAGAGACACACCTTAACTAAACTAAAGTCATATTAACCCTCGAACTCATTTTTTAAAAAAAAAATCTACCCATTTTTAACTTACGTGGCACACTCCGTGACTCCACACAGGTGAGGCGTATGAGAGCTGTTTTGAGGCAACACGGGCAAATAGAAATTGTCCATGTGTAAATATAACGTTGAAAAAAATAAAACTCTTTCATTCAAAGGTCTTCTTCTTTATCGAACGTCTTTTTCTTCTTCGAAAAAGAAAACTCCATTATTTTTCAAGCATCAGACTCAAATTGATCATTATCTCAAAAATATAAGGTTATTTTTATATAAATGATATATGTTTACATCTTTTTATGTATTATTACTTATTCTTTTAAATTTCTTTCACAATTTTTATGTATAAATTTTAGGGTCAGAAATGTCAAAATCTGAGTTGAATAAGTTGTGTATGGTTGAGAATGATTTAATTATCAATGTTGAAGTGTGATACAAGCATGAAATCTTATTGCAAATGTAGACGTCTTGGTCATATCACAATTCGAAAAGAAGATTTTGGTCTTGTCCTCACTATGAGGCCAGAAATTGCAAAAAAAAATCGATGGAGAGACAAGGAGAGAGTCAACGAAAGATCTCGGTTTATTCTTTCGAGATTGGTAAATAAGATTAAGGAGTTAGAAGTGAATTCTGAGTGTGTTAAGATGCAATTGGAACAATTTGATAATTCCAACATAAATTCAATGGACATTGAACAGTCGAAACAAGAGAAAATTAATTTGGACGAAGTTGAAAGTCTTCAAATTCGGTATGAAAATCTCAACATCAATTCAAAAGGAGAAAGGTGGCGATGTAAAAGAAATGAGTGATTTGAAAGAGAATTATATGAATATGGAAGGGATGAAAAAGAAGAAAATAAGTTGTCCTTTTTTTTGGAAATTCCTTTGGTATTTGATGATTTATTTTGTTGTTATATATGTTAGTTTTATAATCCAAATAGGTAAGTTGAAGGATCAAATGAAATTGTCATAGTATGATATGTTATAAAGCATAATTTTTGTATGGTATTAAAATTTCAATTTTCTCTACCATAATGAAAATTTGAATTTGTTTGTGTTTGAAATTGCTTACTTTTTTGTTCTTTTTCTAAAAACGAATGATTCAATATTGTATTTGTTAGTTTTCTCTTCTCACAATTGCCAAAAGAGGCAACTAACAGTACCACTAAAACAAAAATAAAGTTTCACGGAAATAATTGTTTGGGTTTAAAATTATCTTACTTCTCTGCTCTTTTTCTGAAAATGAATGATTCAACATTTCATTTGTTAGTTGCCTCTTCGCGCAATTGCCAAAAGAGGCAACTAACAATCCACTAAAACAAAAACAAAGCTTCATAGAAATAACACAACTCACAATTGTAGGCAAACAGAAATAATTTTGATTCCAAAAGTGAAATTAAGAACAAATCAAAGCTTCCACATTGCATAAGTACCAGAATTTCTGTATTATCTCATACATATAACAAAAACAGAAAATAGTTGTTTCTCCTTCAACCAAGAAACAAAATAGTATCTTATTGGGCACTAAAATAGTACTAAAAAAATCACTGATATCAACATTTTAGTTTTCATGGGTCTCGAGGCTATGAAGATGAGGAAGTATTTGAGTTTGAAAGCCTTGATTGATCTCTAATCTGCTGAAGCCTTCTTATTGTGATTGTTTGATTTCCTTTCCACTTTAATCCTTGGTTTGAAACCAACATCTCTAGTTACAACATTTAATCTCAAGACTCTTTTTGGTCCAATCGATAATATTTTACTACTTGGCTGTCTAAGCTACAAAAGTTTTAGAGAATTGAAGCTATTAGAGAACAAACATTATGAATGCCTCACAATACTTATATTGAATGTTTTGAAACCATTTTCATCTTGAAACACACTCAAACCCAACACTCTTGGCCTTTTAAATTGGGTTGTGTTGTCAATACCCTTTTATTCCCTGACAGTAACATTTCCTTTGGTATAACATTTGTATTTTGGTCTACATAATGTGTTGTACTACCTTGAGAACATGTAAATCAACTTTCAAGTGGATGATTAACACCTCTTGCTTCATTTTCCATTATCCTACCCCTTCTTCTACCACTCCTAGTTCTTGATGATAGTCCAACACCCCTTGCACTTGCACTGAAACCATGACTTGGTGATCTTCCCATACTTTAGACATGTGGGGAAAAAATGTCCACTAGAAGCACTACTCTGATACTTAAGGTTTGACACCATATCCTTGTTGAACTTTGGCACATGAGCACTAGTAGAAGATGGAGCCAGGCCTGAATACCTCTGTCTAAACTGGGAATGAACACCACTATCAGATTTCTGATGAAAGTAGTCACCAACATCGGTCTGAGCCCTCTTAGTCTCCATATCACTCTTCTTAAGTTTCTCTTCCTCGATCTGTAGAGCATGAGTCATCAACTAGTAAATATCCATCCTTTGATCAACATGGTAGTTCTAATTCCCTCACCAACATCTCTGAGATACCTGACACAAACTTACTCATACGATCCTGATCTTAGGCGTATTTATGCGCCTAATAACAAATTTATTCAATATACATTGCTAAGTTAGAGAGAAAATTCCTAATCAGAATTGAAATTTTAGAGTCCATTGATTGTGTTTCCTCTAACCAATATGATTAGATGTTTCAGGGTGAAAAGCAAAGAAAAAGGAGCAAAAAAGGACACCATGCAAAAGGTCAGAGTTTATAAGTAGAAGTTGCTAAGGAGAAATGGCCAAGAAGCTAGAAAAATACATTGTGAGGGAGCACCTCTGCGTCGCGGAGCTGAAGCCAGCATGTAGAAAACGAATTTTACAAAACAGTGGAATGCACGATAGACCCGCGTCGCAGAGTTGGCTCAGGCTATTCGAAATGTGCAGCGAGGGAACAGGTCCGCTTCGCGGAACTGGACTCTAGAATTGTGTCACGTGTTTTATTTTAGACTTTAAATAGTCCAGTCGTATTATTTTATCATTATGCAATTTTTGAAAAATGGGAAAACACGATTTGGGTGATTTTGCTGACATTCTCAAGAGCTTTTCTTCTACTCCTTCATTTTGGTAAACACTTCTATGATCTTTGAATATTATTTGATGATGTTTCATTGTATGAGTAGCTAAATTCCCTTATTTTAGGGTTGTAGCTATGATTAATTGCGTAATAGTATTTATTTCTAGCATGAGATGGGTTTTCTTATGATTGATGTTTGCATTCTTGTTTAACTATTTTAATGGTTGATCAACATTAAAATAAACTCATTGTCCACTCTTGAACTCGGAAGACGAACAGAGGGATAGACCAAAGAATGGGAGCAACGTGTTCATTCTAGGGTAAAAATTAGAGTGTTTCGTATATAGAATAGGATTATACCTATATGTCGCGTTTGATTAATGTGCAAGATGGTAGCTTAATGCTCCGCTATTGGTTCATGCCTATCCCCTCTCAACGATGTAGTTATGCTGTCAATGGTGGTAGGCGATTAAAGGTCGGGAGATCATGATCGTAAAATCAACCTTGTAAATCAATAATAAGGTTAACCTGTCAAATGCTAGGATAAGTTATTATTATGTTTAAAATTGGTATATGCTACAACCCTGAAATATTTCCCAAATTGCAAAATTCCTTTGTTTGCAACTGTTTAATTGTAGTAATTAATATTTGAAATTGTTCAATTTAGTTGATACAAACAAATTCCTAAAATTGTCTGTCGCATAAGTAAATTTATTTTAGTTACAATAAAGTTAGTGTTTGCTGATTTGAATTCCTTTGTGTTTGATAATCCAGCTCGAAAGAGTCGATGTACTACTTGTATGACCACGTGCGCTTGCGTGTGCTTTTGGACACAACAAGTTTTTGGCGCCGATGCCGAGGTCTTTAAAATCGATAGATATATAATTTTTGAGTTTATAAATTATTTGTACAAGTGTTGACAACTTGATCTTGGCTATTCATTTTACAGGTTGTGTCACTATTTCACACTGGAAAACGATCAGGACTTGGTAAAGCCTCTAGCTGAACTGGAGAGATTTGTTCGTTACCGGAGAAGGCAAAGAAGACTCACATATCTTGTTCCTCTTGTCGCTAGTGAACCATAATTCCTAGAAGAAGGGGAGGATCAAGGCACACCTGCAGTAATGCCAGAAATGAAAGCGAGAGACGTGGCAATCCCACGCACCACCAATGTTACTTCAAGTATTTAGAAACCTCCAGCTGGTGGGAGGTTTGAATTGAAGCAGAGCATGGTGCAACTATTGCACACAAATAGACAGTTCACTGGTCTATCTCATGAAGACCCACAAGTGCATATTCAAAATTTCCTCGAGATCAGTGACACGTACACTCCAACTGGAGTGAACTCGGATTATGTGAGGCTCACCCTATTCCCATTTTCTCTGCTAGGGGAAGCAAAAAGATGGTTGAACTCTGATCCCGCAAATTCCATAACATCCTGGGATGATCTTGCTTAGAAGTTCTTCATAAGATTTTTTTCTTCCAGGTAAACAACAAAGCTGAGAAGTGATATATTGAGCTTCTGACTGAAAGGAGGAGAGAACTTGTATCAAGCTTGGGACAGGTTTAAGTCCATGTTGATAAGTTATCCATATCATCATCAAGCTAACGAAGTGTTGGTCCACACCTTCATTGAAGGGTTGGAACCAAACACGAAAATTTTACTTGATTTTGCTGCAGGTGGACAAGCTTTGGAGAAGACATATGCTGAGTTGTTTACATTGCTTAATAGGATTTCACAAGGTAATCCTGAGTGGAATGGAGGAGGAGATAAACTGGTCGTACAAAAGACTGCTAGAGTGTTGGAAGTGGGTGCACAAATTTTAGCAATGCAGAATATGATGACTACATACTTCAGCAACATGTCACTAGGACATCAGCAAGCTTAAGTTAATATGGTGCAGCAACCACCAACATGGTGTGAAGTATGTGGAGGTGGAGATCACACTGCTGAAATATATGGAGAAAATCCATAATCTCTTCATTTTGTAGGTAATGCCCAACGAGGAGGAAATCACCAAAATTATGGCAATACCTACAATCCAAGATGGCGGACCCATCCAAACTTTTCATGGGGTGGTAATCAAAACCAACACCAAGGACAAAACCAGTACATGCCGCAAGGTGGTAGACAACATTACAATCAGCAAAGCCATGGAAACCAACAAGGTCATGGTAATCAGCAGGCTGCTAAGCAAGGTGATATGAGTGTAGAGGACATGTGTTGCGCCCAAATCGCACACGCAAGTGTACGTGGTCGTTTAAGTATTAAAGTGGCTCTTATAAAGAGCCGGGTATTGTACCCACAGAGACTTATGATTAGAATAACTCGATTGTTCCAATATTTTCAGCTAAGCACAAGTGTTATCAAGATTTCAAGAGTGATTTATTTTTTGACACTCAACAGTAGCCACCCTTGACTTAGAGATTTCTCTCAAGTTAAGATGCACATTGTCTTTGTAAGGACGAGGGGCATCATTAAGGTACTCTCCAAGTTAGCCACATTCAACTTAGGCTTTTAACCTTAGTCGAAGTGCACAATGTCCTAAGGACCAGAGCCAATCCCAGGTTTGAACTTATGGGGCATCATTTTACTACCTCTTTTCTCTCTTCCCCAACAAACTAAACATTTCCACCCTATTTGCTCTTTCTGCCGTTTTCACTTTTCCTCCTAACATAGTGTATTAGGGGTTTGTGATCAAAACTAATGGTATCAATAAAAGGGATCCGGCTTACTTCCGTGGGTTAGAACAAAATCAAGGCTCAATTTGGGCTATATTAGGGATATTATTTCTGAAAAGGCTAATATTCAAGACAATTCAAATAAAACATCTTTTAAACACAACACCACTTTTATTTCGTTTTAATAACATGTCGTGCAAGTTCTAGACTCAGATGCATTACATGGATACTACAAAAACTCGCCGCTCATGGCACAAGTTCTACTCAAGAATGGATCAATCACAACAACACAATCAGTTTATTCACAAGGTTCAATTTAAGCTTAAGTTCCAATCATTAAAGTCAAATACACAAGTTCAAATGCAAACATTCATATATCAACTTTAAATCATGCTTTCATACAATTTCCTTTCGGAGTTTCATGCTTCAGCACATACCAACCTAAGACTCAATGACGAAATTGCCCTTAAGGCGGTCGTCATCCATCTATCATTGGGAAATGTGACTCAACTACGACTACTGACTCAATCCTAAAAAGACAAAATCTTTTTGTATTTTGTACGGTTCAAAAGGGACTTTCCTTGGACAAAGAACCGAAAACAACCTCCAAGGAACCCAAAATCACAAAAACAAAAAATACAAAGCAGGCTCTAACAATGTTCAACAATAAAAATATATACAAACCAGGTATGATTTTCACCCTCACCCCACACTTAAACTTTAGCACTGTCCCTAGTGCTTTACAAAAATTAGAACAATACAAGAGGTAAGGTGAAAACACTCTCTGATCAATCCTTCATAGAATCAGAATTAGACTCTACGTCTGAGCTAGTATGCAAGCGCTCCTCATCGATCGAAATGTTATCATCGACCGACTCACAAAACTCAAGACCCATGTTAAGTAGGGCCTTGGCGTAGGCATTCAGCGGATAACGTCACTCAACATCTTCCAACTGCATGTCAGTGGAAGCTAGGCAGCTATTCTGGTGCGTAGCATCTCAAGGCCATACATCCTGGCCATAATCAGCTCATCCCTCCTATGGTGCTTTATAGTGGTGAGAGTTGGGCCAAATTCAGTGTCAGTGTCATGTAATTCACGTTCTCTACCAGAATACCTGCAACACGACACATTCTGGTAATAAGACCACTAAAAGCATACTTGTGCCCTTTATGAACCCGGGCCTTTCGAATCGCCAATTTCAGGACAACTCAGATATTCAACACTGTAGCCGTCATCAATGCATAGACCAAGCAAACCCTGTCATGGGTAATATCCGTGTAGTGGAGACCCGGTATCAAACAATTTATGACAATCTTTAGCCAGACTCGCGTCTCCCTAAGCATGTGAGCATAGGGAATAGTTTGGTGATATCTCTTCCCGCTGTGCTTGGTCCATTTCACCATGGATTGTGGACCGCAATGTCTAATGGCCCGGTATGGAGGGCGTATGTTCAGCCCTGTAAGCACTAGTGAATCAGTGTCCTGTGGTGTACCTAATATATCATTGATACCCGGGGGAGTGAGCGGCAAAAACTTGTTGCGCCCAAATCACACACGCAAGTGTACGTGGTCATTCAAGTATTAAAGTGGCTCTTATAAAGAGACGGGTATCGTACCCACATAGACTTACAATTAGAATAACTCGATTGTTCCAATATTTTTAGCTAAGCACAAGTGCTATCAAGATTTCAAGAGTGATTTATTTTATAATCTAAAAGTTAAACAGAATTAAACAAGCACGATTCAATTTCAAGGGTTTCAAACAATGATTGGGTAAAGTCCAGGGATGCAACTCTTATCAGGATTCATGCAATTATATTGTTTAAATGGGTGTTAATCAACTATCGAATCAATGATCACAAGGTTAAATGTATGATTATGGTCTCTCGACCTCTAATTGCCTACGATAAATGACAACCTAACTACATCATTGAGCGGAGATAGATTGGACCAAGTACTGAGCATTACAATTTCTTCATGTATATTGACCAAGCATGGTTTCTAGGTATATCCCTATCCTAGATACAAATTAACCCTAATTATTAAGAGAAAATCATGCTCCTTATGCCCCCACGTTCTATCCTCTTATTCCTTTCCCAAGTTCAATTCGGACAATGTGTTTATTTCAATGGTGATCAGGCACGGAAACTTAATAGATTACAATCATCATGTAGCTACAACCCTAGAACTACAGTATTTAGCTACTCATAACAATAGCTTCGATCAAGCAATGTTTAATTTCCTTAAAGAGATTGAAAGTAAAAGAGTTTAGGAAAGAGCCCTAAAATGATGAAATACTCTCCAAGTCGTTCTTCTTCAAAACCCCAAAAAAGAATGTTTTAATAAAATAAAATATTAACCTATTTATACTAAAGTCGAAATGGTCAAATATGGCAACCAGGGGCACGACGCGGAGGGCTTCACAAATTTCATTCTGGGCATCTATTTTCTTCTTCGCGACGCTGTCTTGACACAGACCACTCTGCCTCAATTCGAATCTCTCGAACTAAATTAAAAATCCCTCTCTACGACGAGGATATGATACAAAGTGCTCTGTCTAGAAATTATTTCATGAGCCAAAATAAAATTCCTCTCCGCAACGCGGAGAGGATACGGATAAGCCTTGAAATTCATTTCTTCCTTTTTCTTCCTTGTTTTTTTTTACTTGGATCTTTTGTGTTCCCCAAACTCCATTACAATGCTCGTTTCTCCATTTAAGCTCACCTACACAACTAATCATGTTAGTTAGTACATATAAAATCAAACGACTCTAATTCGCATAAAATGGGTCCAAACTTGGCCTAAAGGCAAGGTGTTATTAGGTCCTTAGGCATATAAATACGCCTACGATCAACATGCTAAAACAAATCATGGCTGACAAAGCTAAGTGGGCAGCAGATGTCTGAAACAATCAACCAGCAACTCAGAATTTGGAGAAGCAGTTTGGGCAGTTCGCTAGTGCTCACAATTCCCGACCACAAGGGGATTTGCCTGGAAATACTGATCCAAATCCAAAATAGGTAAATGTCGTGAGTACCCGTAGTGGTCATCCATTGGAGGAGCTAGCGCCTAAGATCAAATCTGCTGAAGAAAAAGAAAAGCATGGAGAGGAAGCTGGATCAAGTGAGCCAAGGTTGGATGAGGAAGCAAAAGCAATACCACTGCCTCCATTCCTAGAGAAATTCAAAAAGCAGAAGGAGGAGGAATGTTTTAGTAAGTTTATTGAATTACTTAAACAAGTACATGTTAACTTGCATTTGATTGATGTGTTGCAGGGCATTCCTTAGTATGCCAAATATGTGAAATATGTGGTGGCCAATAAGAGTAGATTGGCGGAGTATGCAACAATGGCACTCACTGATGAGTGCAGTTCTAGGATCCAGAATAGGCTCCCAACTAAGTTGTAAGATCTAGGAAGTTTTACTGTGCAAATAAAAATTGATAAGTGCATTGAGGCAAGAAGGTTGTGCGATTTGGGCGCAAGTATCAACTTGATGCCTACGTCCATATTTCTCAAGTTGGGACTAGGAAAGCCCAAGTCCACAACCATAATGTTGCAATTTTCCGACCGTTCGATAGCAAGGTCAATTGGCATTATTGAGGATGTCTTAGTCCAAGTGGGAACTCTGATCTTCCCCGTAGACTTTGTCATCTTAGATTTTGAGGTTGACCCAGAGGTCCCATTTATTTTGGGACGCCCATTCCCAGCAACCGGTGGTGCGTTAATTTATGTGGTGGCTGGTAGACTGACAATGAGGGCCCATGACAAGGTAGAGGTCTTTGATGTGTACAAGGCAATGAAGTTGCCTGCAATATATAAGGAGTTGTCAGTAATTATAATCATTGATGAGAAAACAACAACTAAATATGTTGAAGCCCGAGACCCTTTAGAGAAAGTGTTAATTGGGTAGGACATTGAGGGGGACACTGAAGCCCAGGAGTTTGCTAGCGTTCTAGATATCCCAAATGTGAGTATGCTTCCCAAGTTTATGGAGCCATTACACAGAGTCTTGGGACCACCTCCTTAGCCATCAATTGAGGAAGAACCAAAGTTTGAGTTAAAAGCTCTCCCCTCTCATCTCAGGTATGCATTCTTAGGTACTAATGAATCGTTACCTATAATCCTTTCTTCTGCTTTGTCTAAAGTGCAGACTGAGGCCTCTCTTAAAATATTGAGGAAGAGGAAAATGGTGATAGGCAGGCAGATGGTTGACATACATGGCATCAACCCAGCTTTATGCATGCACATGATATTTATGGAAGAGAGCCACAAGTCAAGTGTACAACTTCAGCGCAGATAAAATCCAGTGATGAAAGATGTTGTGCGCAAGGAATGATTAAATGGTTGGATGTAGGTATTGTATACCCAATTTCAAACAACAAGTGGGTCATCCATGTTCACTGTGTGCCTAAAAAATGAGGCATAACAGTGATCACCAATAAAAAAAATGAGCTGATTCAAACCAGGACAGTGACAGGGTGGCAAATATGCATGGATTACAGGAAATTGAATGAAGCCACCAGATAGGATCACTACCATATTCCTTTTATTGATCAGATGCTGGACAGGTTAGCTGGGCAAAAATATTATTGTTTCCTGGATGGCTATTCAGGATACAACAAAATCATGATTGCACCAGAGGACCAGGAGAAAACTACATTCAGTTGGCTGTATGGGACATATGCCTTCAAGCGAATGTCGTTTGGGCTATGCAATGCCCCAACCACCTTCCAAAGATGCATGACGACCATCTTTCATGATATAGTTGAAGATTTTGTGGAGATATTCATGGATGACCTCTCAGTGGGGAGTCTTTTGACAAGTGTCTGGAGAAATTGGACAAGGTGTTGGCTAGATGCGAGGAAACTAATCTCATCCTAAACTGGGAAAAATGTCATTTTCTAGTGAATGAAGGGATTGTCTTGGGCCATAAGTTGTCAAAGCGAGGGTTGGAAGTTGATCGTGCCAAAGTGGAAGTCATTGAAAATATACCTCCCTTAGTCTCTGTTAAATGGGTAAGAAGTTTCTTGAGTCATGTTGGTTTCTATAGGAGATTCATTAAGGATTTCTCGAAGACTGCAAGACTCATGTGCAGTCTCTTAGAGTAGGAGATGAAATTCGTCTTCGATGAGCAGTGCATTCAAACTTTTGAGGCCCTAAAGAAGAAGTTGACAGAATCTCCAATCCTGACTTCACCAAATTAGGAGCTTCATTTTGAGTTGATGTATGACGCAAGTGATGTGGCTGTAGGAGCAGTGTTAGTGCAAAGGAAAGAGAATGTGTTCCACTCAATCTATTATGCAAGCAAAACACTGGATTCAGCTCAAACCAACTACACAGTGACCGAGAAAGAAATGCTAGCCTTGGTTTATGCCTTTGAAAAATTTAGATCTTACTTGGTAGAGACTAAAGTTGTTGTTTATACTGACCATGCAGCTATCATGTACCTATTCAATAAGAAGGATGCAAAGTCGTTGTTGATCAGGTGGATTCTGTTGCTGCAAGAATTTGACATAGAGATCAAAGATCGAAGAGGTTCTGAAAATAAGATTGCAGATCACTTGTCCAAATTGGAGAATTCGTCACATGTGGGTGAGCAAGGTCAGATTCGGGAAGAGTTTCCCTATAAACAACTATTGGCACTGGAGGTGACAAAATTACCATGGTATGCAGATATTGTAAATTATTTGGTAAGCGGATTGTTCCCACAAGGTGCAACCACACATCAAAAGAAGAGGTTGATGTATGATGCTCGGTTCTACATATGTGATGAGCCTTATCTATTCAAGCAAGGCCTTGATAAAATGATGAGGAGGTGTGTACCTGAATCAGAGATGAGACAAGCGATGGACAATTGCCACTCATCTGCATATGAGAGTTATCATGGAGGTGAACACACTGCACATAAGGTGCTCCAATCAGTTTTTTTTTTACTTACTCTGTCTAAAGATGTTGCAGGGTATGTGAAAAGTTGTGATCAATGCCAGATGATAAGGACTATTTCCAAACGACATGAGATGACATTGCATAACATCTTCGAGCTCGAAATATTTGATGTATGGGGGATCGACTTCATAGGACCATTCCCTTCATCTAATGGTAATCAAAATATACTGGTGGCTGTGGACTATGTGTCAAAGTTGATTGAGGCAGTAGCTCTACCCACCAACGATGCTATAGTGGTGCTGAAGTTTTTAAAGAAACATATCTTCACTCGGTTTAGAACTCCTAGATCAATAGTCAGTGATAGAGGGATGCACTTCATAAATCAATTGGTGAAGAATATCTTAGCTAAATATGAAGTCATGCACAAGGTAGCTACAACGTATTACCCTCAAACTAGTGGCTAGGTAGAAGTGTCAAACCGGGAGGTAAAGCAGATTTTGCAGAAAACAATGAATGCCCAAAGGAAAGATTGGGCAATGAAGCTTGATGATACATTATGGGCGTACATGACAACATATAAGACACCAATAGGGACTTCTCCCTACCACTTGGTGTTTGGTAAAGCGTGTCACTTTCCAGTTGAATTAGAGCATCAGGCCTACTGGCAATGAAGAAGTTGAATCTGGATCCGAAATTAGCGAGAAGAAAAAAGTTGGGTCAGCTACGTGAATTGGAGGAATTCAGACTTCGTGCCTATGAAAATGCGAAACTCTATAAGGAAAATACTAAGTGATGACATGATGAACATATTGTGTCCCGACTCTTTGAGCATGGTCAAAAGGTATTATTGTTTAACTCTAGATTTTGGTTGTTTCCAGGTAAGTTGAAGTCAAAATGGAGCGAACCATATGAGGTGGTGCGTATGACCAACCATGGAGCTGTAGAGTTATGGAACGAAGGCAAGTAGTTGATTAATAACGTTTCAAAGACACTTCATCCAATTCTAAGCATCAACAGTCGTTAATCAATATAAAACCCAACTAAATAAGTTGGGGTCGAATCCCACAGGGAGTGGTACGTGTTTCAGATTCAATTGAGAAGTATGAACATGGTCAAATCAGTCATAGGAATAAAAGTTATCGAATAAATACATCATTCAAATCAGGGGGTGACACGAATGTCAAATAGGGGTTTTGGTTTGAAATCATCAACTACAAACAGTGGCAAATATAGACGAATGGGTATTGCAACTATTAGAAAATCACTAGATATTAGTGTGTAAGCTAGGCTATAGAGGAGACAAACTTTCTCTCAAATAATTTACCCCGAATCAAGTTGATTTCTCTCGAACATCAACAAGCATGCAAAATAAGAACAGCCCATACCTTAGTCCATTCACTCTCTCAAGCTGAATATGTGAGATTGAGTTTAGGATTCACTCTCTCGAGCTGAATCCAGGTCAACCTAATACCCACAGACCATCTATCAATAAGTTTAGTTTTAAATCCTCTTTCTCGAGCAAACCAATAACACAAGGGTAGAACTACATTTGCAACTGCAATTCTTAAATTAAACCACAATTAATGATTGAACTCACTTCTAAATAGAATTTAAACTAACAATTAGCAATACCCATAAATTAAATCAGCCCATAATCACATAATCTCACCCCAAGAATCGGGGTTTTAGCTAAACAACATAAAAAGGTAAAAGCAGTTACCAATTGATTATGCATCAACTGGGTAAGTATAGATTCGTCCTTACAATGCTCCAATTCGAAGAATCTTAAAGACCCACTTCCAATTTCTCAAAAGTGAAAAACTTCAATTCTTCAAAACTTAGGAAAAACTAGAGAAAACTGTCTCGCCAATTCGAAACTCAATAATAAACTAAAAATATATGAGTCAAGATTCTAACCTAAATGTTCAAAAATGTATTTATAGTTGACAAAAATGTGTTGCGAAGAGTCACTCGGTGAAGTAAGTTGGGCTCGCCGAACCACTCGACGAGCCTCCCTTTGATCATTTCCATCGCCCTTTTGCCTTGGCATTCATCATCCTCAAGGTCTGTAACTTTGGGCGATCCAACACTGCATAGCAGAACCACTCGGTGATCTGTCGACTGCTCCTTTCTCTCGCCAACTTGGTTCTTGCCTTCAAGGCTTGGCATACTGGATCTTTAGGCGGTCAAGTAGTCGTTCAGCGACTTACCAATTGGACTTGGCGATCACCAGGCTTGCTTTTCTTCATTATTTCAGCTCACTTTGTTCCTTTTTGCAAATTAGTGTCGTTGCTTTGTTCCTCAATCCATATACCTGGAAATCAAGGGTTTTACATCAGTTATTGGCACAAAATAAGCATTTGAGGACACTAAATCTATATTAATAAATCCTTAAATGAGTCCAAATCTCGAACTCATCAACAGTCCACCTTCATAGTGAATGGACAGAGGGTGAAGCATTACTTCAGACAAGAGGTGGATCGAGAAGAAGAGAGTGTGGATTTGAGCAATGAATGATCGGGAGCTGAGTCGTGCCGCGACGTTAAATCAGGCGCTACTCGAGAGGCAACCTGTGACTTTGTACTCTAGAGGATATTTTCTTTTTATTTTGTTTTGATAGGTTAGTTCTTGTTATTTTTAGTTGTAGGTTAATTTATTTATTTTAGAAGTTGAAAGTTGTAAAAAAAATTCTGGGGTGAAAAATAGTGGAGTTCGCGACAAGGCCGCGTCGCGGACTTGTTTCTGCATAGTGATGGATGCCACAGGAGAAGGTTCAAGAATGCAAAGAAAGGTTGTGACAACTATGTGTTGCGGGCCTATTTCTTGGAATTACGACAACGGTGAGTGATTAACAGTGGAGTTCGCGACCTGAGCGCATCGCGGACCTGATTCCACCACGTATAGAACCTCCCTTGTGTTGAATAAAAAATCACAAGGCATGTCCGCGACAGCTCCGCGTCACAAACCTGGTAAGTTTTCCTACTTTTTCCATTAAAAAGTTGGGTTTTACCCTACTAATATGGTAAAACCCTACCCCCCATTCTCTTTTAATTCACAAATCCGCCCCTTTAACCCCATTCTCTCCCCATAACTTCATCAATTTCCTTTCACCTTCAATCCTAACTCTCTTCCTCAATCAAATTCGTGTCGCAAAGTTGAAAGATCATCATCAAGTTCTTCAATTTTCCTTCTTTTAAACACTCAAGGTATGTTTCTCACATCTTTTCTTCTCTCTTTTGGGGTGAAATTTTGATGTAAGTAATGAAGGGGAGGGGATTGATAGGTGATATTTCGGAAATTGATTATTCCTTGTATAAGTTGTTATAATAGGTGAAATGATTTAATTGTTTAACCTAATTTATGGAACCCATGTCTATACACCTTGTTGAAAGACTATGGGTGAAGTAGAAAGAGGATACTTTGAATGAGTTGGGTGAAATTTGGATTTTTGTGAAGTCTTGAGTAGCAAATATGTTATGAGGGGAATGATTGTGTAAAAACATGGATGTTGGTTCGAATTCTTGAGTAGAATCATAGTAGAAAGGGTTTGTATGCTTGAATTGTGATGAGTTTGAGAATAATATGCTGAAAATAACAATAGGAAGTCTGAGTACCTTGTTGTTTGTGAATTTTGTGCTTGAAAATAAATGTGGGGTGATCTTTCATGATTGGGTCACATTACTTGAAAGTGTAATTGTTTCATTGCATGATATTATGTCTTGCACGCAAAGATCTGGAAAAGCGGTCGCGTCTAGTAGTCGTAAGATAGTGAGAACTGGCACAACCATACCCCCAGCACCGGCAGTCCCACGAGGGAAGACCCAATGCTATGGGGCTAAGGCAGTCACATTCGAGGGAAAAAATGGTATAAATCACACACTTAAGCCAAGTACTTTTTAGTTGTGATACTTGATGATGTGCAATTGGAGAGGGAGTTCCCTCAAATTATGTGCCGCCTGTAAGACTTGCACATGAGATTCATCTTTCAGGACCTTTCGGAGTGCAATTTGAGCATTGTTCAGGAATTCTACCCCAATTGGAAACCTGATGCTCGTTCTCATTTTGTAACAGTGCAAGGTGTGGAGGGCTCTCTTACACCCTCAGTTATCAATCAAGTACTAGGCACTACAGAAGCCCATTTTGATATATTGACTGGCTTAAACATCAGCCCTCCGTATCAGCAGATTCGACGCACTTTCTGTGGTGCGCAGTCCACTGCCAAATGGATTCTACATGGGAACTAGGTCTATCATCAGTCCTACCCTTATGCACATATGAATCGATAAGCCCGGGTGTGGCTTAAAATTATCATGAACTGTTTAATACCAGGTTTGCATTTCATTGAGGTGACGAGAGATCGAGTGTGCTTAGTATATGCTCTGATGAAAGATTTGCCCATCAACGTGGGTGTAGTGTTGAAATCATCCATGCGAAAAGCAAAAGTTCATAGAGGTCGAAGGTATGCATTTGGGGGACTAATTACTAGTTTGTGCAGGAGAGTAGGAGTACCCGAGGAAGTTGTGGATTACTTAGCACCTTTATTCACTACACCCCTAGATGTCACAAAGACAAAGGGGCCGGAGAATATGCATGGACCCACCCTCACTACAATAGAGCGCAACTAGATGGATGATCTGATTACTGCACGCATGTTTGGACTTGAAATGCTACGCCACAGAAATGGGTGTCAAGCTTCAACTCAAGAGCTGTTAGATGAAAATGCAACGAGGTACCCACTGAATGAACACACTGATGCATTGCTGGGACTCGGGCCTACATTTTTGGAGCCCGTATGGGATGATGTTCCAACTGATGAAGACAAGAGACGAACCATGTCGGATAGTGAATTCGATTATGATGCAGAGAAGGGTGACATATTGGTTCTTGAGGGCACCGATGCTGACGCTGACATGGACGAATGATTAGGGAAGTACACCCGCCCTACTTTGCTTTCATTTTGATAAATGTCAAATTGGGGACAGTGCTGTATTTTTAAGTGTGGGGTGGGAGTATTATATCTGTGTAAATATTTTTGTTTTTGCTATTTTGTTTTGGGTTCCTCTGAAGTTGTTTTCAGTTCTTTGGACAAGGATAACCCCGTTGAACCGTATAAAAAAAGATTTTGTTTCTTAGTATTGAGTCAGTGTCATAGTTGAGTCAAGCTACCCTATGATAGATGAATGATGATCATCTTAAGGGTAGTTTCCGACATTGGGTTTGTAGGGTTGGAATTCTGCTAAGGCTGCACAGCTGCATTGAGTTTAGGTGAAGGTTGAAGATAATGGACGACTCTGTGTTGAGACATTTAGGCTCTTGTATATGACTCTAAATGGCGTGTGCTTAAAATGAATTTGTGCCAGTGATGGAGAAGTAGTTTGTAGTGATCATTTATGATCTGAATGTGTGTCATGTGTTTGAGGTTTCTGTATTCCTTGCTACTAATTGATGTACAGAACTTGCCTAATGTGTCTGCAAAGCGAAAGAGAGGATAAGGAGTTGAGGAAGTGATCTAGGCATTTTCTTTGATAGCCTTGTTTGTTTTATTCCTGTACCCACCTTGCTTTATATCCTTAGTTAACCCCATCGAGCCTTTGACTTATTCTTTGGTAGCCAAACATGAAGCTTATTCCCATTCCTTCTATGGCCTATAAATTTGATCCAAAAGCTCTTAAGCGCTTGGAGTGAACAATAGTGAAGGAAAAGAAAGAATGAAGTGTGTAGCGCCTTTGCGTAAGTATGACTTATATAAAATAATAATAATAATAATAATAATAATAATAATAATAATAATAATAATAATAATGGTTCCGTACTGGAAGAAATGAAAGCTGAGTGCCTTACAACAAAGGGCTGAGTGGTTGCAAGAAAAGGGGCATAAGAAGAAAGTTATTAAAAGAAGGTCCAAAAATGAAGTTTGTCATATATTAAAGCGCTTGGGAATCCAGTCACTATTCATAGCCAAAAATAGTTTCTACCCATCCCATAACTACATTACAACCCTTAAAAGACCTAATTGTTCTTGAACTTCCGCATTCTTGAAAGTAGTGATGCAGTACACTAAGGGCAATCCTATGGTTCGTTTAGGGCATGTGAAATCTTTTGAGAGTTTGAGCAAAATTTGCTTCCCACACCCATTATTGTTTGATTTTTTATATGTGAGTAAATCAGGGTGTTAACTTGTGGTGAGGGCACATGTTTAATGAGGGCTGACAACTGATATAACTGTGTATCCAAAACATGTGCATGTTGTTGTGCTGTTATGAATCTCTTGTAGTTGTTGTTACCGAAGCTGGAATGCCTTTAGATGGAAGTGTAGTAAAGTAGTCAGATGTTTGAAAATGCAGAAGTGTTTGAGGACGAACAAAGCTTTAAGTGTGGAGTGGTGATCTTAGGCGTATTTATGCGTCTAATAACCAATTTATCCCATATATATAGCTAAGTTTGAGAGAAAATTCCTAATCTGAAGTGAAATTTTGGAGTCCATTGATTGTGTTTTCTCTAATCAATATGATTAGATGTTTCAGGGTGAAAAGCAAAGAAAAAGGAGCGAAAAAGGACACCATGCAAAAGGTCAGAGTTTAGAAGTTGAGGTTGCTAAGGAGAAATGGCCAAGAAGCTGGAAAAATACATTGTGAGAGAGCACTTCTGCGTCGCAGAGCTGAAGCCAGCATGTGGAAAATGGATTTTATAAAATAGTGGAATGCGCGATGGATGCGCGTCGCGGAGTTGGCTCAGGCTATTCGAAATGTGCAGTGAAGAAACAGGTCTGCGTCTCATAATTGCATCACGTATTTTATTTTAGACTATAAATAGTCCAATAGTATTATTTTATCATTATGCAGTTTTTGAAATATGAGAAAACACAATTTGGGTGATTTTGCTGACATTCTCTAGGGCTTTTCTTCTACTCCTTCATTTTGGTAAACATTTCTATGATCTTTGAATATTATTTGATGATGTTTCATTCTATGAGTAGCTAAATTCCCTTATTCTAGGGTTATAGCTACGATTAATGGCGTAATAGTATTTATTTCTAGCATGAGATGGGTTTTCTTATGATTTATGATTGCATTCTTGTTTAACTATTTTAATGGCTGATCAACATTAAAATAAACTCATTGTCCACTCTTGAACTCAGAAGACGAACAGAGGGATAGACCAAAGAATGGGAGCAACGTGTTCATTCTAGGGTAAAACTTAGAGTGTTTTGTATATAGGATAGGATTATACCTATATGTCGTGTTTGATTAATGTGCAAGATGATAGCTTAATGCTCCGCTATTGGTTCATGCCTATCCCCTCTCAACGATGTAGTTACACTGTCAATGGTGGTAGGTGATTAGAGGTCGGGAGATCATGATCGTAAAATCAACCTTGTAAATCAATAATGAGGTTAACCTATCAAATGCTAGGATAAGTTATTATTATGTTTGAAATCGATATATGCTACAACCCTAGAATAGTTCCCAAATTGCGAAATTCCTTTGTTTGCAACTGTTTAATTGTAGTAATTAATATTTGAAATTGTTCAATTTAGTTGATACAAACAAATTGCTAAAATTGTTTGTCACATAAGTAAATTTATTTTAATTACAATAAAGTTAGTGTGTGCTGATTTGAAGTCCTTTGGGTTTGATAATCCAGCTCGAAAGACTCGCTGTACTGCTTGAGTGACCACGTGCACTTGCGTGTGCTTTTGGACACAATAGGTCCCTAGAGTTAGCTACCATAGCTAGAACATGCTTGGAGAGTTGAGTGAATTTCAAAGCTTATTCCTTCATACTCGTATTACCTTTCCTCAAATTAATGACCTTTTGCACCTTAGCCTCTCTCATCTCAGGAGAGAAGAATCGATCTAGAAAATTCCTTTTGAACTTGTCCATTTCCAAAGGACCCTCATCAATAGCCCTTTATTCCTTCCATTGCTTAAACCAAATCTGAACAACCCCTTTCAATTGAATAAGGAGCCAAATCGCACTCTTAACCAGAGTGATACCCATGACCTCAACAATCTTTTAAATTCCCTCAACAAACTCTTGTGGATCCTCGTCCACCTTAGAACCATGAAATTATTGAGGATTTATCTTAGTGTAGTCCCGCACTCTTGTCATTGCAGTACCCATAATTGGGTTCATGAGAGATACAACCTCACGATTGGCTTGAGCAGTTATGGCTTGGGAAAGCACTTGGAAAACAGTCTTAAACTCATCATGAGTGACTTGCTCAACCAAGGGATCAATCAGAGCTTGTGGTGTTTTTTATTCCACATTCAAATTCCTTCTCACGTGAGCTCTTCTTGGAGGCATAGTTCTGAAAACACATAGAACATGAGTTAGAAGGAAACTTCAAAGAGTTTTACTTCATCGCATGACTAAGAGTATGAAAGAATTGAAGTATTTCTTAAACATCTCGTAGCTTCTAAGTCATAAATGTGGCGTGCTTCACACCCTTGAACAAGATTCTACTTAACTAGACTTTCAGACACCTTAATACACTTGAACCTGATGCTCTAAATACCAAATTTATCACGGTCCAAGACTACTCCCTAGACGAGACATGTAGTTAGAATCCTGATATACTACAAGCGAACTACATGGCATAACATGGCACTAAGAAAGCATACATAATCGAAATGACATGGAACGTTGAATTGAGCCTCAAATGACTTCATCAACATAATATGAAAATCTGAGTACAAAAGACATATAAGCAGAAATATACTAATGTCTGAAATAACTTGTCACGATCCAAAATGGATGTGATGTCACTCGTCTTATCCCACCAAATCAAGTCATCCTAAAACCCAACCATTACGATAAAATGAGGAAACAAGATAAAAATAAAAGTTAAATAACAATTACTAATGCGGATAACATGTCAAATAAACTAAATCCCCAAAACCTAGTTGTCACGTGTACAAGCATGTAATGTGTTACAATAGATTTGAAAGAATATACGTAAGTCTCAAATGATGTTGTCTCTAAAGTAGAACAAAATCATAAATAGGAATAAGCGGATCCACTAAGATGACAAGCAACTACCTCACAAAACTCAACTAGAAGCCTCAGACAAGAAGAGAAGAGACATTATTACAAAGATTTGTGTTCGTAACCTACACAAATGTAAAATCCAGGGGTGAATATCAAACCACACGACACTAAACAAGCAAACTCCTAAACCTAAAGCTAAGGGTATAGAATACGTGTACTCCTTATACCCAACCGAGCCTCCATAATTATAATCTGCATAAAAACTAGCCCAACCTAATAGTTCATAATTCACATAGAACATAGTTCAACCACACCACTTCAACAATTAAAGGTCAACAACATGCAAGATAAAGTTCAACAATCACAAGTTCCACAGAAAATTACTCATAAGTTCACAAATGATTAAGATGTGCAATTCAATGAAATGTAATGTCAAGTATAGTGATGCTTGTCTCACCTAACGATACACACCCGTAGTCTCTTAGTCTGGGACTTATGAGGGACTTATCAGTCTATGCATTCATCGCAGCGTGAAACACGAACCTCGATAATAGAATTATTTGTGGTGTATGATACGTCCCTCCAATTATTATATATGTTGTGGTGCGTGACATATCCCTCAAGATGATACATTTTCTTTAATTCTTTATTTTTCCTCAATTCACATAACATTTGTCATAACCATGTCTCAGAATCAATGTAAATGACATGTTCACATAACTAATAGGGAGATGACCATTTGCATAACAATGCACAATTCACAACAACACAATCGTGATACAACATCAACAATGAATCAATAAACTTTTCAAACTTTTTCAACACATCACACACCAATAATTAATCATGTTGTCTTTTATTACCCCCTTTTCATCATTAGTATTATTCAATATGAACAAGTCAACCCATCATCAAGTCTCATTTCTCCCCAACACATAACACAAGAAAATACATGATTCTATACACTTAACAAGGGTCAAGAAATTCACTTGCCTCAAACAACCGAACAATTACTCTGGGACTTGAGCCTTACCCTTTTGTTGGGCTTCCAAATCAACGCAATTTATTCAAATAAATAATCAAAATAAAATTTTGAAACTAACAACACCCATAGTACTATGTGTCTAGCCCTAGAACCAAAAATTCATCCATATCTCTAATCAAACTCCAAATCTTAATACCAATTAATATGGCAAGTCTCATATTTCCTAAAATTCAAGGCTAGGGTTAAGTTTTAATTCCTCCAAATGACATAATTATAATAGTATTCATATAATACAATACATTTAATATTTAATTACATATACTAATATCTCAAAATTTGAATCAAATTTATAATATTATAAGGGAAATTCCAATACATAACCAAAGTTAAAAGAAACTTGTACAATTTCAACCATTGAAAAAGACGGACATATATATATAAAAGAGCTAACCTTTATCTCAATTGATTATATACCCTACCTAATTATTACCTAAGATTGGTCATTATTGTCAGATTAGTTGTCTTTAAATTGTTTGACACCTTCGGTCATAACATAACATAGATGTAGACACTATCTTAGCAATCAAATAATCATGGAAGCATATCCAAATACCTTTAAAATGGCAGCATCATTATCCACTTCTCCTGGTCTAGAAGCATCAACACCCCTGAGCTAGTGTTTCTTTATGTCAAATTGAGTTCTCTCATCTGGTAATTTTAGCCGCAAGCGATTGTGTTGTGATAAATTACTAACCCCATTAACTTATTTTCATATGGGTCAAGTGATGAAGGATATTAAATAAATTATGGACCTGACCCATTAACCATTAATTAAATAAATTAATTATTTAATAAATATTCATTAATTAAATAAATGTAGCTAACAAATAGCTCCAAATTCCCAAACAACTTCACCAACTGATAAAAAATTACTCGAAGCAACTATCGGGAGGGAGTAAAATGGTAATTTTCTGAAAATTTTCAAAAATGACCTTCACATTATCCACCACTAAAAACCATGTTTTTCCTCGAACATAAAGTAGAAGAAAGTAGAATACTCTACGTTACCAAGCGCCTAAGGTATGATTTTCCAAAGTCGTGTCCATCCCTTCAAGTGAACTCATAATTAGGATCGTTCAATCAAGATCAACTATCAAGAACTGAACTTTCGAATCAAAATTTGGTAAATCTACAACTCAGGAGTGATTATGAAGTTGCGGACTAACCTATGAACCTAATTTGAACTTAATTCCTCTAAACAACAACACACCTACCAGGACGAATCTTTTCTCACATAACTACGGAATTTTTTTGATTCAATTATACAGGTTAAAACCAAGAGCGTACTTGAATCAACCACCAAACCCTCATAATGCACAAACCATCACACCTCTTAGCAAGATTCCATTCTCACAACATAATCCTCCCATGAGCTTAAGCTGTAAAAATCATATCTTTGGCATTCATTTTTTGGGACTATGTTTTTTTCTCTACTCTACCCGTAAAGATCACAGCTTTATGCTCGACTTATCCACTTTCGAAGATATTCTTGATTTCTGTTTGACGCTTTCAAAACAGCACACAAAAATAACCCACTTCTTCTCTTGAAAGTTTAGTTTTCTTTGCACTAGTTAATTTGCTAAAAGCCCAAGTATTCAACTCTCTTGCGAAAAATCTAAAATCTAAGTGTTTTTCATGTTTGAGTGTGATTTGAAGACCGCAAACCCCCGTTCACTACCCCACAATAGATAATACTCGCCCTTTTTACCTTTGTTTTATCACTGCGATTAAAATGCTATGTATGCTCTAAGAAGTTTATGTGTCAAGATTCAAGAGTGATTTTTTTTCTTTAGCTATACTGAAGTTTGAAAGTAGTGTTAAAAATGTATTTGCGTTTTCTTTCACATGAAGTTAGTTCCTTTTGGTTCCAAGTGAATATTCATTTCTTTAATTAAAACTGGGCATTAAGCAGTTTATTAAAATAAAATCAATTATAGGTACAACAGACAAATCCCAAAAGTTACCTAGCCCAAAAATTAAAGCAAAACCAAAAATATAGGCAAAGAGACAAGTCATCTGCATAATTAGGGAAGTAGGTAGAAAGCTCCACCCCTTCATCTTCCTCAAACGAAATAACTGTAGATTTGATCTACTGTTAACTTGGTTTGGCAAAATCCTCCTCCACTTCGATGTTCATCCTCAACTATCAGCTCAAAGCTCTATCTTTAAGCTAAGTGTCGAATCCTTCGTGTTTAATTGTTCTTCTTCTTTTCATTAGATCGATGGAATGAACTTCTAAGAAGCTAAAACCACCATCAGATCAAAAGAATCGATTTAGAAACAATAAAACCTGACCTTATGATGCCAACAAGTTTCGATGTCTTAATAGTTAGAGCTACATATCAGAATCGGTAGATCTATTGTTTGGATACTCGTACCATTAACACCCCAAGGTCTCACTGGGTGTAGGTGTTTGCATCCAAAGAAATCACTTCGAACAATAGGTATCACGTTTTCCTTTATTGTAACTCCTTACTCTAATGTTAAAACGGAACCCAATGCACAAATTGACTTCTTTGCATCATGTTTTCAATGTTATCTGTGAAGCAAACTTTGTAAACATGGTCAATGTTCTACATCCCTATTCAAACCATCTGCAACATTTTCCAGTAAGTCCAATGGTGTCTACTTTGTATTCCTTTTTTTATCAATTTTTAAGTCAATGGAGTGAGCTTTTTAAGATAATACCACCTATCGATCAAATCGTTTCAACGGGAGAGTGTTTGATAACCATTTGAATTTTGTTGCAGGATTTACTAACAGAAACACTAAGATCACAAACTACCAGATGTTGATGCCCATAAACAGGTGCTTCCAACATCTATAGTAAGTTGCCTTATTGTTATTGTTTTGCATATCCCGTTATAAAAGTATTGTTATATCTTCCTTGAATTTTGATATCATGAGACAAAATCAAAACTAAGTTAGTAAAAAAATCAGTGAGAGTATTACCTTCCCTAAAGGAATGTATTACACTTACTGATATATTACACATTAGTGCTCTTATGGAGTTGACCTTCATTGTCACACTCCATGGGACCTCCTAGTTTCCCTGAAGAATTTGCACCATAATCCAAGAATTTGATTCTATAATGATATGTTGGATAGCATTGTCTTTACAGTAGAGGAAGCACCCTCATATTGTTGTAGCTTATGCTTTAAGGCTGGTAGTGTCCTTAATTCTTGAGACTCTTGCAACTACCAAATCTCCTTCCCCATTTCTAATACAAAAAGCAAAAGAACTAGGTACAGGTTCCCTCTTGAGGAACCATCAGTGTTTCTTTAAACCAAGGATTGGGAGGGGGAACCCATTTTACAATTCTGGTTACAGAGGTAGTTCTATTGTTCTGCAAAGCATCAATAATATCTATCCATCTTCTCCCTTGTATATTTAAATTGAATATGACCTTAACAAACTTCAAAATAGTGTCATTGAATTCCCAGTATACCTTCTTTTCATGGTATGAACCACCATGTAGGATGGTATTTCTTCTTTCCCACAAAAACCCAGAAAAGGATGATAGGAAGTACCTTGAAAACTTCTCGTAGCTTACTATTACCTTCAATATTTCTCCACATTCTCATAGTTTGCTTTAATTTAAGTCTTTGATCAATAATACCAGTTGCCCTACAGTAGTGAATCCACACTATATCTGCCACTTCCCCTTTGAGAAATAAATGTTCTATTGTTTATCTACCTGAACTATTACAACATCCACAATCCTCAGAGATATTAGGATTCCACAAATGCAAAAGAGTTGATACATGAACCTTACCCAACCAGATTATCCAAGAAAGAATAGAGAATTTGAAGGGTAATCTTTTACTCCATATTGCCTTTAGATCTTTATTTACATCCATTCTTTGCCTTGAAATTTCCAAAGCACTCTTAGTAGTGAATTTGCCCATACTATTTTTAGTCCACCATGGCTTGTCCATTACATTCTCAAATTGACCAAATCTCATAGTATCTCGAACATGTTCAATGACATGTTCTGGGAATACATCTTGCATTGCACCATAATCCCAACCATCCTCTTTAATGAAATCACCAACATCATTTATAGGATGGCAATATTGTACCTCTATTGAATGAAGAAATATAGGATCAGAGTTGGTCTACTTATCAAACCAAATTGTTGAGGTTCCATTTCTTGGTTCCCACCATAAAAAAGACTCAATCTTTTCCCTGTTCTCCAGCATTGCTTTCCACACTTGAGATCCACCTCTTCATTGCACCAATGTAGGAATCTGTTTCTTGCAGTGTTTATTCCATAAATAGTTAGACCACAAATTAGTTTGTGTCCTGAACCTCCACCACAAATTAGCATACATTGCTTGAGAAACATTTTTTAAGGATCTGAACCCTAAACCCCGCTCATCCTTTGGCAAACAAACCTTATTCCATATAGATCAGTGTTTGCTCCTTCCTGTCTCTTTGGAATGCCAAAAGAATTTTGCAAAAATTTTGCAAAAATTCTTTGTAATTCTTTAAAAACAATAGCTAAAAGAAAATAAATTGGGATGCTCCGTAGAACATTTTTATAGTAAAACTTCCTTTCCTCCATATGATAAAAGCCTACCCTTCTATGCTTGGAGTTTACTCCTTACTCTGTCCAACAAATCATCATAGTGCTCCTTCTTTTTCTTTGAATGTGTAATGGGACATCCTAGGTATTTAAGAGGAAACGTTCCTTTTGGTCATACATGTATCCAATTCCATCTGCTGCACAACCTCCATAGAAGAATTTTGATGCATATAGAAGAGACTCTTATCCTTATTCGCCTTTTGCCCTGATTCCAGCTCATACTCCTACAAAATCATCATAATCTTTCCAATAGAGTGCTTATTAGATGAGGCTAAAATGATAGTGTCATCTGCATATGCTAAGTGATTGAGGTTTAAGCTCCACTTAGGCATACCATAACCCACAAAGGCATTATCTTCACAAAGATGATTAAGAGCTCTAGTTAGAACTTCAACATATAAGATAAATGAAGTAGGGGAAAGGGGATCCCCTTGTTTAACCCCCTAGTAGAATGAAAAAATTAACAGGTTGGCCATTTAACAGAATAAAGTAGTAATTATTAGATATCAATCTCCAAATCACATCTACTACCCCATTAGAGAAATCCATCTTTCTAAGAACCTTCATTAAAAAAACTAGGATACTCTGTCATAGGCCTTAGCCATATCTAGCTTCAAGATTACAATAGAAGGTTTTTCTCTTTTCCATATATCAGCAACCAATTCATGTGTTAAGAGCACATTCTCAACGATATTTCTCCCTTTGAAAAAACCAGACTGGTTAGGAGAAATCAATTTGGGAAGAATATTCTCCAATATATCATGCACAATTCTTAATAAAATCTTATTAACAAAGTTACTTAAGCTAATAGGCCTCAGGTCTAAAAAAGACTGCACATTATATTTTTTCGGGATGAGTACTAGATTAGTATGAGTAATGGACTTTGGGAGGGTGTTTCCTGTAAAGAACTCTTCCACCATCCTACCCACATCAACACCTACTATATCCCAGCAAGAGTGAAAAAACTTTCCTGATAAAACATCTGGCCCACAAGCACTGTCACCATTTAAGCTGAAGACTGTCTTCCTTATCTCTGATTCAACTAGTATTGCCCCTAAAACTACATTGTCCTCCTCTGTAACTAGTTCTGGAATGTGATGCAATAGTGAAAAATCATATGCATCCCTCTCTTGAGTGAATTGTTTTTGATAATAGTCAATTTCTTCATTAACAATTTGGTCTTTTTCCTCTACCCAACAACCCGGCTCATTAATAGATCTTGTCACCTTCAACCTGTTTCTTCTCCCTTTCACTATGATGTGGAATAATTTAGTATTTCAATCTCCATTTTCAAACCAATCATATCCAGCTTTCTGTTGTCAGTAGCTTTCCTCCAAATGTAGATATCTGGTGTACTCAGCTTTTGCTCTTTGCATGATTGCTCTATTCTCTTAAGAGGGGAACTCTTCAAATAGTTTCTCTTTCAGTTTGGCTATGTCTTCCCTGATGAGTAGTTGTTGAAAGATAGCCCCATATGCCTGTCTACTCCATATAGTGAGAGTTTTTTTCACCTGCTTGATCTTCCTTTTATAGTCAAGAAAGGGTTTATTCGTAAAGCTTGAATCCCAACCCCTCCGGACTACTTCTTTGAAATCTTCATGCTTTGTCCAAAACTTTAAGACCTTGAAAGGCCTTTAGAGCCTGCTATTTCTGTTCTCACAACTTATAGTAAGGGGGCATGATCTGAGCTATCTCTAGTCAGATGTTCCACTTCTAAATGAGAATACAATCCCTGAAACTCAGAGTTCGAAAAAACTCTATCAAGCCTTTCGAAGATGCAATTATCACCTGCTCTACTATTCCACCAAGTAAATGGGCTACCCTTACATTGAATTTGCAAAACATCACATGCTTCAACACAAATATTGAAATCTTCAACATCAGCAGCAACCACTGGGATTCTTCCTATCTTTTATGCACCATTCAAAACAACATTGAAATCTCCTCCTAAGATCCAGGGCCTATTGATTCCATTGGATAAAGAAAGAATATTATCCCATAGGTCCATCCTCATATTTTTATCACACTTTCCATAAACAATAGTCACCAAGAAATAAATACCAAGTGTCTGGTTACACAAATTCAGGGATGATTGCTACTTAGTATCACTAATCAAAGTAGTTGTAAAACCATGGTTCACAAACAACCAAATTTTTCCATTACAGTTATGAAACATTAAAGGCATATGTAGTCTGCTTCTGTATCTATTTATGTGCTTAGTGTGTTGAAAATGTTCAAGAAGTGCCATGAAAGAAAATTTATGGTATTTGTTCAACATTTGTACTCTCTGAAAAGCCTTTTGTGACTTAACAAATCTAATATTCCATATAAATGCTTTCATCATTTCTTCATTGGTTGAGACCCTTCTCTCTTGGGTTGCAATCTAATAGGTTGAGGAACCTCTCCATTT
Source organism: Solanum stenotomum (assembly GCF_019186545.1). Lineage (NCBI taxonomy): Eukaryota > Viridiplantae > Streptophyta > Magnoliopsida > Solanales > Solanaceae > Solanum > Solanum stenotomum. Next base: position 26,589,462 of record NC_064283.1, read on the forward strand.
CCTTGCTTTTCCCCCTTCCTTGCATACTTGAAGGTTTTTAATAACTCTTGGGTACAAATAAGCATCTCTATGTATTTGTTCTTTATGCTGGTCCGTGATGTTGTCTTCTTCTATTGCTTCCACCTAACCACAGGATATCCACTATTGTTAGTGCACTATCCCTATAGCATTGTTATTGTCTTATGTCCTCCATTACTTCATCTCCCCAACTTGTGCATTAGTAGTTATAATTTATGTTGCATGAATCTGACGGAAATGCTCACCACATTGCTGATTATTTGCAAGGCTCTTTAGTTGATCACCACCCAAGTCGTATTCTTCTGTTGTTCGCTGTTTTCCTCCTGTGTTTTCCACCAACTTCCTTTGTTGTTGATCTGCAGGATCGCATGTACTGCTTGCTTATTTCTGATGGGTTTGCTGACCACTTTGCTGATTGTTTGCAGGACTTTGTTCACCCCATGAGTCGGCAGGAGATGTAAGGATGCAATCATTACTATGTTCTTTTGCTATTTGTATTTTTCTCCATTGTTTACCGTTGATTTCCTTTGATTTTCATCTACAGTATTGCTTGTGATGCTTACTGGTAGTGTTGCTTGCTTCTCATTTCCATGGCTATGGAATGAACTGGATATCCATTCCTTGGTGGACATTTGATTCTCAAATATTTCCCCTTGCTTATTAATTCCTTGAGCTTTAGATATTGAAGTAATATTTGTATTATTAACAGAAATGTGATCATCCCCTTCTTCTGTAAGTGCTTCAAAGGGGTTATCATTGGTAATCACTTTATCTGGTAATATAGCTTTTTCACTAAGATAACCCTTGTTGATGAACCTTCTGTTGGTTGGGTTCCATTGATGCCTTTGGTAGGTGTTTCTCCCTGCTTGTTTCCTTGATGGGGTGGTCTCCACTTTTTCATTATGATCATTAATGTCTTTTTCCTCGTTTTCTAGTTGCACCTGTTTAAGATCATGATGAAGTACCCTACATTCTTGCTCATTGTGACCTTGTAACATGCACTTCTTGCAATATTTAGGTAAAAAATCGTACTTAATCTTCACCTGTTCAACCCTTGATTCCTTTGTGGTGGATTTAACAATCTTCGTCTCCACATACTTAAGGTAAATCAGCCAAAAGTTCCACTTGCACCTTGACCTTAGCACAATTAGGTCTTGTTTTATTTACCGTTGCCAAATCCAAATGAATCGGTTTCCCTACTGCAGTTGCGAGTGGAAATAGTGACTCTTTCATAAATAAAGTTGGCTTGAGGTCAGGGAAAGAGATCCATGCCATTGCTTGAGATGTTTCCTCTTCAATCTAGAATTTAGCATCATAGATTAGGGGTCTCATTTGATAGGAATAACCATCCTTATCATTGATATAGTAGACATTCTTGGACATACCATTAACGAAATCCTTAATAATCAAGTTGAATCTCATAAGAATGTGACGATTTCTCAAGAAACCAATCCTGCAATCTCCTTTCACTTTGAGTTGTATAGGGATTTGGATGCGAAGATCCTCTAATTCAGGCCATCCATAGGAAATTTTCCCTATTATTGCATATTGTAACTCTTCAATTACAATCATTCGATCCACTTCTTCCTCATTCCACATAACTCGAGGAATAACATTGATGTAGTACAGCTTTTTAATAGGAATAGGTTCAATTGATTGATTACTCTGTGTCTTTGGAGCATTAATTGTTAAAGGTTTCAGAAGTTTGACATAAAGTTCCAAAGGTGGTGGGGTTTCTTTGGCAGGCGAAGAAACTCTAGGCAAAATAGGCTCGATAAGGGTCTTTTGTGGTAATGAAGGAAAATTGTTGTCGATAGTAGTGAAGGGTGACTGGTCAGCCAAAAGAACAGGCTGACCAGTGGCCTGATTGACCATTTTCGGCAAATATTAGGGTTCAATTGAGGTTGACGGCATAAGTCGCTTTACTTGTTGCTTTCACTTCAGTTTCAACAAAAAAATTAAATCGTAAGTGAATATTCATTTGGTTCTCATATAATATGGATTTTGTAGTTTATGTTTGTTTGTATTTTCTTTAGGCAGAAACATATTTCAATAAAAGATGGTTGTTTTTTTATTTATTTTAAAATATTGTGTTGATCATGCTTATACAAACCCATTTGCAGTTCAACTTCATGTTCTTGTGCACATATTTTTAGTGTTTTTAGTCACTATTATCTCAATTCTCAAGTATAAGGTAGATCTGTCATTTTTCATTATTCGTGCTTCATAGAAATAATATTTCACTTCTAGTTTAAATTTGATGGGTTTGAGATTTAGCTTATACTCAAAATATATTTGTTATTGGTTTTAAAAGTCTTCAATAGATAAATGTGTCTATTATTTGGCGCTTGCATATCTTGTGTTAGGGATAATATATATATATATATATATATATATTTATTTATATATATATTTGATTTATTTACTATCAATTAAAGTTGAATCGTCTTACTAATTTCTTTACCCTCTTTTTACTTGCATGAACTTTGGGACCAAAAATGGAGTCTTGATTCAAGACTCTAGTAAATTTTGAGTCTCCTAGACTTGACGTTACCATCATATTCGCATATGAAGTCGACATCTTAGACTACCCGAATAGCAAGCAAAACAAGCAAGCCTTGCTTGGAGCCACTCATGGCTACTTATATTTTAACATTAATTAGTTTATTTATTTTAATATATATATAATATATATATATATATATATATATATGTTAATCTTGCTTATGTGACTTGAATATGTTGTTTTTGAATTCACAAATAGCTAACATAATATAGATGTTTGAGATATGGTACCTCCAATTAGAAACAAATCAATATAGTTACGGAAGCTCTTTTTTGGGTAAATCACATAAATATGCAATATTAAAAAAATAATTACCATCTATGGCAATATAATTTTTCTAACTAAATATAACAATTTTTTAGAATTAAAAAATTGTACTGTTTATCTTCCTTTGCCTCTTTCTCTGCACTTTTTCTCTTCCTCCTCTTCTTTTTTTATTCTTCTTCTTTGGCGTCTCTTTCTGTGTCATTCTTTCTCTTCCTCCTTTCTTTTTTTATTCTTCTTCTTCTTTTTTGAAATTTTTATTCAAATAATCATTTTTAAATCAGTTTTTTCCCCATATTTCACTATTTTTACCCAAAAACACGACGAGAAGAGGAATAGAAAAATAAAAAAATCATACAATATTATGTTCTCAAATAGAAATTTCAAATCTTTAAAATTATAGCAACAAGAGTTCACCATTGATGGTTATTATAAAGCTTCAAATTTTGAATTCATTATTTGAATTTTATGAATTTGTGATTAGTTTGGATAGGTTATTCCTACAAATAATTGAAAATGTCGTTTGGAGTTTATATTTCAATTTTAAGAGGGTTTGGTTAAGTTTATAATTGATTTTAGGAGAAATATTAGATTGAAACTCGAAAAAGGTGAAGTTTATGGAACGGTATCGCGATTGTATTAAAGTTGTATTAGATATGTTTTTAATTGTATTAAAATTATATTAACATCACGAACAATACATTTATAATACATATTACAAACTTCACTCCTTTTTTAGTGATATCAACCAAAATAATTTAAGTAACACACTTGTAATCCATTAATAACATATGCACAATACATATTGCAAACAACACTCATGTTCTTAGTGATGCAAACTAAAATAATTTATAAGACACATATAATACATGTTTTATTCATGAATAATACAAATTTAATTCAATCTATATATTATTGTCTTGTCTTTCGTTAGTAACGTTTTTCATTTATTGTTAATTTTTCTTCTAATTCAACTTTAATATTGTGTAATACACTTTTAATGCAAATTTAATTCATTTTGTAGTTTATTATTTGTTACTATTAGATTACTTGTTTAAATCATTATTGATATACGTTTAATTCACTCTATAGATCATTGTTTGGTGTTTTATTAGTTACATTTTTTATCCATAAGGATAGGCTCAAAAGGTGTCAAGCACGGTTCACACCTCTCACAAGGTGGCAACAAAGAGGTATACTATCAATTTGTTTCACTCTTCAAAACTTTTGCCTAAGATCATTTCAATCACATGCTTCAATCAATCAATCAGACCAATGGGGAAAATTCTAGGTGTCATCAAGCACAATATTCAAAGAGCCACTTGGCGGCTCGCCGAGTGCTCTTGGCGATCACCAGGACTGTCTTCCTTCAACTTCTTCAGCTTTTTCGCTTCTATTTGCCTAATAATGTCCTTGCCTTACTCCTTAACCTTCGTTGCTGCAAATTACCACTTTAACATCAGTTTAGAGAATAAATTAGGCATTTGAGGACACTTAAACCATGAAAACAAAGCCGTAAATGAGTCAAAATCTCAGACTCATTAGTCACCTCTATAGTCAAGCAGGTTAGAATATAGACAATTTCCTTTATCAATTGTTAACATTATCCTTAAAGAAAGTGCTATGTATTAATGGAACATAATACACAATGATCACTCTTTTATAAATGGATATATTATTGTACAACATTCATCATCATCCCTAACCTAAGTTTGATAACCCTAGTTATGAATTTAGCTAGTCATAACTAGTGTTTATTATAAATTAAACTACTGGAAATCATGAATATAAAAGAGAATAAGAAAAACCTTTGATTAAATCAACACTAGCAAGCTAAAGGGATGCCAGTTCTCCCCATTCGTTTCTCATCTTTTCGTACTAGTTCCTTAGCAATGTACCAATATTTTCTAGTTGATTCCAACACTCTTAGGTACATCTAAACATCATGAAATAATCCATAAATATGAGATCATGATCCTTGAATCCATAATCCAATTCAAGGAAAGTTAAGATCGAAGTCAAGAGAAGTTAAGAGTCAAGTATTGAGAGTTCTCTCAAACATTTTTTTTGAGAAAGTCCCTTTGAGTCCTTTAAGGAGTCTTCTACAACTTCTAATAACTTGTTTCAAGATTCAAGTAAGTGAGCATGAGAGTGAGGAGAATGTATTCATGAGTCTACACTATCACCTAGATCCTTCGTATCATGAACCATAACTCTTGAATTCATAATTCACATTCAAGAGAGAGTTAAGAGTAGAGTTCAAGAAAGTCTTTAAGTTCAATTGTGAATCCTTTGAGATCCATCATCGATTTCAGTTAAGTTTTGAGGAAGTAAGTAAGAGAAAGAGAAGAGTCGTATACATGGGTTCTATGTAGTTATGTAGACTTTTGAGTCGAGTCGTTCATGCCCATAATTCCACATGAACTCCATAAATTGAGCATCATTGAGAGGAGTAGTATTTCCATGTCCTAAGTCTTAAGTATTGAGTTTCTAACCCATTTGAGATTACATTCCTAATCATGGGACTATTACATGTTACCCATGAAGTCCTTGAGTTGAATTGTTCATGCCCATAATTCTGCATGAACCCTATAAGTCGAACAATCTTGAGTTGAGTAGTTCATGCTCATAATTCCGCATGAACCCCGAGTTAAGCATTCTTGAAATGAGTAGTATCATTGAAGTTTTTGAGTTTCAAGTACTGAGTTCTATATATGGTTATTGAAAACTTTGCATTGAGTCGTTCACGTCCACAAATCGGCATGAACCATATTTTAAGAAGTCTTTTGCAAATGTTTTAACTTTGTTTTAAGACTTAAACTTTGAAGTTGAGTAAAGAGTAAGAGCAAAGTTTATTTTATTTAAAATTATATATGGGAACTAAGTATTCCCAAGAGTAAATGTTTTCACATTTAATATGAGAGGAAACTGAGATTTCCGAAAGAGTTTTGAGCCAGAAGGGGAACATCGATTCCAAGAGAGCTTTTAAGCTAAGTTTTGAGTAATTACCTCAAACCAAAGAAAGAAGTTGTTTTAAAAACATATGAGCTAAGTATATTTTTGGGAGTAGTATTGAGCACCGATATAGGGATGCGAGTTCATATTAACTCAAGTCTCCATAAACTATGTAACCATCATGGGTATTAATGGGTCATACTTTTAAGATGATCACATAAGTTAAGCTAGTGGATCCACTAAGTTAAGCGTTCTATATGACGACAAAGTATAGGATAGTTTTGGCAGCGTGGAAAAGACGTTGTATCGCCACTTAGGCTCATAGTGGTGGTTGTCGGTTAGAGAAACCCCCACAGAAACTATATTACTTTATTATATAAGTAAAGTTGAGTTTGTTATTGCATTTTCTTTAACGAACTAAGTTGTTTTTACTGTTTTATAAAGCTTTCCATATATTGCATGTGTATTGTTGTTTTATATTGAGTGGAGTACCCAGAGTCGAATATCATATCTTTGAGTTGAGTGAGTTGAGAAGAGGTAAGTATGTTTCCTTTTTATTAAAGTTCAAGCTTATGTTTATGTTTTAAAATTCCTCTTACATGCTCGTACATTCCACGTACTGAGCCATTTGGCCTGCATCTTCTCATGATGCAGACACAGGTATTCAGGGTCATCAACAGGAGCTTCGTTGATACATCTGGAAGTTTGAGTTAGCTATAGTGAGCCTCCTTGTTTTCGGAGGATTTCATTTACTTTTCAGTTTGGTCAGGATGTCGTGGGTCTTGTCCCGACTTCCATCTTTGTCATTTAGAGGCTTCATCGATAGACAATAGAGTTTGAGAAGTCTGTATCATTTATTTATTAAATGTTTTAGAGACTTAAGTTGCCTATTTTATGGCGAGTTGAATATATTATTTTATTCAGAGATTTTCATTTGAGTTAAAGCTTTGTATTTCAGTTTCATGAATTTTATTCAGTTTTTAAGCTTCGTATGCTTGAGTTAGTCTTCTGCTTGTAATCAACCAGGATGAGAGTTCGCTTGGGGACCAACAATGATCTTCGAATGCCGGCCACGTCCAGGGTGTAGACTCGGGTCGTGACAAAAATAATGAACAATACATCCTATATTTATAATACATATTGCAAACTTCACTCCCTTTTTAATGATATCAACTAAACTAATTTAGGTTACACACTTATAATACATTTATAATACATGCACATTGCATTTTTAATACATATTGCAAATATCACTCACGTTCTTAGTGATACAAACCAAAAGTAATTTATAAGACACATATAATACATGTTTTATTCATGAATAATGCATTTATAATACGTATTGCACACTTCATTCATTTCTTACGGATACCAACAAGAATAATTTAGGTAACACACTAATAATACATTTATAAGACATGCACAATATATTTTTAATACAAATTGCAACCATCGCTCATTTTCTTAGTGATAAAAGCAAAGATAATTTATAAGATACATATGATATAAGTTTTATTCATGACTAATATGTGTTTAATTCAGTTTATAGATCGTTGTCTTGTCTTTTGTTAGTTACGTTTTTCATTCATTCTTAATTCTCTCTTCTAATTCAACTTTAATATTGTGTAATACAATTTTAAAGCAATTTAATTTATTTTGCAATTTTTTGATTTATTTTTTACTATTGTATTACTTGTTTAATTCATTATTAATACAAGTTTAATTTACTCTATAGATCATTGTCTGGTCTTTCATTAGTTAAGTTTTTTTATTCATGCTTAATTCTCTCTTCCAATGCAACTTTAATATTTTCGCAATACACTTTTAAATACAATTTTAATTCATTTTGCAATTTATTGGTTGATTTGTTATGATTCAATTATTTGTTAAATTCATTATTGATACAAATTCATTCAGTTTACAGATCATAGAATGTTCTTTCGTTTGCTACATTTTGCATTCATGTTTAATTCTCTTCTAATTCAACTTTAATATGTGTGTAATACATTTTAAATTCAAGTTTAATTCATTTTGCAATTTATTATATCTCTTCATTTGTTATGATTAAATTATTTGTCTAATTAATTAATTATTGACACAAATTTTATTCATTCTACGAATCATTGACTACTCTACGAAAGAAAGTAGAGAGAGAAACAAAAGGAAAAAAAAAGCAACAGAAAGAGAGATAGAAAGAGCAGCAAAAAGAAAGCAAGAAAGAAAAAACAACAAAAAGAAAGTAAGAGAAGAGCAACAAAAAGAAAGGAGCGAGAAAAAGAGAAATATTAAAAAGCTGAGAGAGAAAAAGAGAAAGAGGCGAGAGAGAGAAAAATTTAATAAAATATATAGTATTGTTATATATTGCTATAAATGGTAATAATTAAAGAGTATATATAAAATAAGTAATTATTTTTTAAAAAGGATCCACTCAAGTAATTAGTCCCTCTTTTTTTTAAGGCATCAATATTTTATTTAAGGTCAACTTACTCAGAAAAATGTTTTCCAAAGTATGCACTTATTTCATGTACAAGGATCATATTTTAGTGTATTTTAGTGCAAAAATATTTGTACAACGATCTTGTTTTAAATATAAGTAATCATCTATTATTTTATTTTATTTTTAAAAGCACAAGTTAGTTCTTTCCAAATATAAAAGAGTTTTCAAATTTGAAATATTTTCCAACTTATGACTTTTCAAATTCTTTAGCACTCATTTTCTTTCTTAATTAATTGACCTAAGTTTGACTGGTTAACTATTTTAATGGATCTTAGACTTTGCCTTACACCTATCCTTTAGGATAAATTAGAACCCTTATCTAGAATATCATAAGGTTAAGCGGACCTTAATATAGAGTTATTTTAGCATAACTTTAGCAAAATAGGTGTCCTAATTCATCGTTAAATATAATTAGGTGGCGACTCTTTAAAATAACATAAGAATCACCAATATGTTATACATCATTTCGACCTCAAGTTAAAATAGGGTATAACAACTAGTATCAAAGTCTTCTAAGCAAATACATTGTCACCTCCAAAAATTCCAAACTATGGCTCCCTCTATTTCCATGTAAGCATTCCATGACGGATACAGGTCTCACCCAAGGTTGATAGCACTAATTTCAAATCTAACAATACTTTCCCATCGAGATAAAGCTATTGAATCACGCACAATGTCAACTTCACACAATCTTTCACATACCAAATTACAACTACCATTCAAATAGTCATATACCTCATGCTAAAATTTAGAGAGTTTTTTTGTCACCCCAATAATTTTGTATATTATGAGCACGTAACTTATATTTTACTACCAAATGTCTATGTAACGAATCACGATAGTCTATGTCGTCACATTAACATAGTAGTTCCAATCCCCTTGAAATCATCAATAACCATGTAGAACTGTAGGTCCATACCGTAGCAACCCCCATAAGTCATCTACCATAATTCCAACAATCCATATCAATGTAAAAACACATAATCTTCCACACATCACTATTTGTCACCCAAACTTAAACTCCATCTTCATAAAAGTCACTGATAAGCCCATAGTAAGTATGTGCCAAACCAGTTCACATTGCATAGTCACATCTAAACTCAAAGGCAAAAATCCTTACTACCTTCAACTCCGAACCAAAGGTCTGTACGAGATGTCATATTCCTTCACCTTTCTTAGATTCTTCCCATGACGCAAATCTCAAATACCTTGAACTCTTCAATATACCAAACTCTTATTCATTTCCCTAACTCACTTACCAATCTTATCCTTTGACCAACAATCCATGACATTTTACACATACGCCAGACCAAAAATTTAAGTGAAACCCTTATGTAGGTCCTTTAACAATTGAAAGTAACAATCTAAATCATGCATAAGTCCTTTCAAATGCTTAATATCTAATGCAATTGATCATTTTTTACCTTATCAATTCATACCTAGACAAAACATACAATTACGAATGTAGGCTGACAATGAAAATCCTGAATTATGATTCCAACTGTATTAGTTACCAAACTCAAAACTATAAAAAAAAAAACTTATTATCACACTCAAACCGAACACCTATGGATTTCTTTCTCAAATTTTATCAATAGTTTTCAACCCATCTAATGAACACGTGACACTGTTACCATAACTACATCGAAATAGATGGAACCATATGTCTCTGAACCCAATTCTCCACTCTCTCTGAAGATACATCTTTGACCTTTGATATTAGAGTAATCATCTTTGATCTTGCCACTTTTCGAAGGCTAAACTACATCCCACTAGTTTTTTCCATTAATAATCTAGTTCTTTTCCATTCTATTCAAATGGTGTCTCAACGCATCCTACAACTTTCCATACTACCAACCCCTCACCAAATAATAGCAAACCACAATTTTAGATACTTGTAAGTCATTATTACCATACTGAATCCATTTAATCAAAAATCCTTATCATATGGCTGCATCCTTGTCATAATTCATCACAAACTCTTATTACCGTTATGCTCAGTAGTCAATGCCATCATCTCAAAGTAAACCTTATCATCGACATGATACCTTAAACCCAGTTATACCAACTAAGTTCAAAGGACTAACCCAATTTTATATGCACTTACAAAAATTCTCTGTCATAATCCAGGGGTACCCCTACATGCAACAAGGCGTACAAGACCCCGAGAGGCCTCATACAGGCCCCTTAGCATATCATAACATAAATTAATAGAAATGATGCGTAAATTTAAAACATTTTTCATAACAATCGAAGTCTTTTATAAAAGCAAACCAGAAGTCTATTACACTTGTCTCAAACCATCTAAACAACTTGAATAAATCTTGGGACACATCACATACAATAGTTCTAAACATAAAACTAAAAGTCATAAAGGAAAGGTGATCAAATCCTCGATGCTATGAGGACTCACCAAGTCTTCAATCCTTGCTCTACTATGAACCTAACCACGGGAATGAAACTCAATGTCGTCGAACCCTACATTTGATAAGAATATAGGCAAGAGTATGCGTTAGTACAAAACGTACTAAATATGATAGCTTGCATAACATCATCAAGAGCATAACAACATAATCATAGGCATAATTACCAACATAGACATAATATAAGCATTACTCAACATAAGACATAATTATAAACATAAGAGATACAACATATACATAAGCATAATCCATACTTAGATCTTCATAACATAAGATAAAACACTTCATAAGTAACCTCAAAGTATACTTGTGCAATGCATGAATGAGAACTCATAACTTCACTCACGCTAAGTACCACTTTAGGCCATCATACATCTTCATCATCTTTTATTCTCATATTTAGCTCATCTTTCATGGACAAGGGGAATCACCTCTAATCATACATACCATGGAAGGCCTTTCAAGCTACAATCCACGCAATTCATTCTTCATGACATAATTCATTCTTCATGATATAATTCATATTAAGGAATCATAGGTATTCGCCTCCATGTTCATTTTAAGGAATCATAGGTAATCGCCTCCATGTTCATATTAAGGATTCATAGGAATTCACCTCCATGTTCATGTATGGTGTAATGTAGGTATTCGTCTCTACATCACTTTATAAGGATCATAGGTATTCGCCTTCATGATCAATATGATATGATATATGTATTCGCCTCCACATCATTTAATAAGGATCATATGTATTCGCCTCCATGATCAACATAAAGGCTAATGGGTAATCACATCTTGCCTTAGGAGTCATATATATATATAGGGTAATCACCTCATACTCCTCATCATATGAAGGTCTTGGGGAATCACCTCAAGACTCATGTCATCATATAGTCCTTTGACTTAGATTCATTTTAGGTGAGCAAACCTTTCAACCTAGAATCATTCTATGTGAGGAAACCTTTCATATCATGTTCATTATGAGTTCATGAGAATAACCTTTCAATTAGCCCACAACAATAACATAATAATTAACATTTCACTCTCAAAGTGTTCTTAAAGCATTTACATAGATTTCGTAAAACATGCATAATCTCATACTTTACCTCCTTGAGGTTCTAAACTTTCTTTCAATCATCACATCTAGAATTCACTACATTAGACATGGATATAATCATAACTCATGTGATTCTATCACTTCATACACTCAATCATTCATAAGATAGATTAGGTGGGTAAAATCCTTCCACAATAATTATGTCTAGTAGTCTACCATTATCATATAAGCTTCACTCTCAAAGCCTTAACATTCATAATTCAACACATTAGCTTTACTCTCAAGCCCTAGCAATCAACATTCATGACTACAAGCCTTTTCCCTCAAAGCAATACCTCTCATAAGCATCTCAATATGGGCATAAGTCTCAAGGCATTCTACTCATATGCTTTATTCTTAGACAATTCCAATCACATATCATCATATAGGCATAAACTCAAGCATTACTAATCATGATTCAACATGTATATTATAGCCTCATTCAATTCATATCTATATGCCCTAATCTCAAGCAATCTACTATACATATCATCAATTCTAGAAGATTATCTCTAAATCCTCAATTTTCCTTTTCAAGGCATAAATCCACATTACTTCAATTTCATCAACTAGACTAGGGTTAGTCATGGAAAACATGTAATTTCATCATAATAACATGATTTACTACTAATTCAATCATAAACAATCATTATCCACTCAATTAGATCCATAATTAATATAACCCACAATATTGGAAGGAACCCTAATTTGAATAGGGGATTCCATCTTCACAATTGGGGAAAACTAGGGAATTCCATGGATGGAAGAAGTCCACGGATGAAAAGCTATCATACCTTAGTCACAAGGACCTCAAAAGCTTGAAGATTGGAGGACTTGAATCTAGCTTGAACTCTCTTCTTCTTCTTCTTCTTTTTGAGAGAGAATATTTGAGAGGGAATTGGGTTTCTTTTTGGTGAGTTGAGAGAATGACTTAAATGACTTAATTTAGGGGTCTAAAGTATTTATATAGGTGGTCTAGATTAGGGTAAAACGACATCACTTAATCCTAATTAAATCTGGAAAATCCCAAAGTACCCCTAAACTTAACCACTTGAAACCATCTCACTACCTCACCCACGAGACGTAGTTTGACCTACGGCCCGTGCTGGTCTGGGTGTGGTTTGGTTCTGGGTGTATGAACTTGGGGCTTGGGACCTACAACCCCATCCACGAGGCATGGATCCATCCACGGGGCTTGGGTTCTACCCGTGGACACTGCCTTAGGCAGATTCAAGAGGGAGTTCACCCACGCTGCCCACCTACGGGGTGTGGGCCATCCACATGGCGTGGGTGGCCTCGTGGGTGACACCTGGAACCCTAAAACATTCTAAACTTCCCTCTTAAGGCTACGGGGTGTTACATTCTTAATTGCCTTCACAAAAGTATACTCGTTGGGACTTTCTTTACCCATTAGTTTGTCCATTCGACATCAATCTAATCCTTTGGAGCTTACGATGAAATCACTAGTCCTCATTTAGAATCCTCAGGATGCACTTCACAACCTAAATTCATTAATACCGTACCAAAGATCCACCACTAAAATCTTTCTTATAAAGAATGGTTAACCCAAGCGTTCATAGCAACAAACTAGTTGATTTCTCAAATGTGAATGCAACATCGACTCTCCTTATATGACCATGTGATACAACTAATGACTCATTGAATAGTTAGTTTCTTACTTAACAATCAACGTACTTCCATATACCACTAGTACCACACCATGAAAGTCTGTTAGATCCACCACTAGAACACATCATGCCTATTGAAAAGATCATACCAAATAGCCTGCACATTTCTATCCATTGAATAATTGCAAACATTACCAAATTTGTTCTATCTCTAGCCTAAGTGATACACATTCTTTCTTAGATTAGGTAGATCACATAAGTAACACACTCCATAACTCTAACCAAGTAACATCGGTACTGTTGTACTAGTTGTATCATGACCCTATTTGTTATAGATTCAATCTATGAAACCGCAGTAAAGATTCTGACCTCAATTGGCGCAACATCATTCTCATTATTTGCTAAGCAACTTATACATGTTATGATAACTTTACAAATTATAGTTTCCAAAGTTATAGTGTTCATTATCTAGCCATCCCTTTAATCATTCAACTTTCAATTGTTAAACTACTCTAGATATATCCTATACCACACAAGTATTATTCCCTCTATGGGATAACTAACCTGAAAAAGATAACACGATTATGAAGTCCCTCAAACCATTGTTCAACCTAATTATTCAAATATCCTTAAAATGTATCATCGAGCCATAACCTTACTTAATCCCTTCAAATTGCCGAACATTCTAAATCTGTCCACACATTATTTCCATAAGTCTATCACTTACACCTTAGTATCAAGTCTAGCATCCAAGCATACATGACACACCAACTGCTCACATGAAGAACCATGCATGGCTCATCATTATATATAAGTGAGAGAGAATGGAATAAACAATAAGAATCAGAACGGATAAAGGATGCACGATAGTGATTCAAGAAGTGAAGATTTTTCCTAAAAGTCACCATAGTCATAAGCAACAGACATCTCAACGTCAATTCTCGAGACTCTACTAGACTTGGCTTGTGCACACATGCGACCTATGAACCTGGGCTCCGATACCATTTGTCACAAACCAAAAATGGATGTGACGGCACTCGTATTATCACACCAAGACAAGTCAACCTAAAACCCAATCATTACGATAAAATGCAGAAACAAAATAATAATAAAAGTTTAATAACAATTACTAATGTGGATAACAGGACAACTTAACTAAATCCCCAAAACATGATTGTTATGTGCACAAGTATTTAATGTGTTAGAATAGATTTGAACGAAAATACGTAAGTCTCAAATAATGTTGTCTTTAAAGTAGAACAAAATCATAAATAGGAGTAAGAGATTCCGCTAAGATGACAAACAGCTACCTCACAAATCTCCACAGGAAGCCTCATATAAGAAGAGAAGAGAGAGTATCATGATGATCTTGGCACGTAACCTACACAAATGAAAAAGCAAGGGGTGAGTACCAAACCACACGACACTCAACAAGTAAACTCCTAAAACTAAAGCTAAGGGTATAAAATACGGGTACTCTTTACATCCCAACCAGACCTCCACAACTACAACATGCATGAAAACCAGCCCAAACCTAATAGTTCACAACTCGCATAACGTATAGTTCAACCACATCACTTTAACAATTACAGGTGAGCAACACACAATATCAAGTTCACCAATCACAAGTTTCACAAGTAAGTACTCGTAAATTCACAAATGATAAAAGATGCACAATGCAATGAAATGTAATGTCAAGTATAGTGATGCATGCCTGACCTAGCGATACAAACTCACCGTCTCTCAGTCTAGGACCCATGGGGGACTTATCAATCCATGCATCCTTCGCGGAGTGTGACACGACCCTCGATAATAGAATCATATATGACGTATAACACGTCCCTTGAATCATAATATCTGTCACGGCGCGTGACACGTCCCTTAAAATGGTACATCCTCTTTAATTTCTTATTCCTTCCTCAATTAACATAACACTTTTCACAACTATGACTCAAAACCAATGCAAATGACATGTTCACGGAATTGATGAGGAGATGATCATTTCCATAACAATTCACAACAACACAATCGTGATATAACATCAACAATGAATTAATAAACCTTTCAAACTATTTTCAATACATCACACACCAATAATTAATCACATTGCCTTATATTACCTCTTTTTCATCATTAATATTATATTATTCAATATGAACAATCTAATTCATCATTAAGTCGTATTACTCCCCAACACAAACCACAGGGAAATACATGATTCTATACACTTAACAAGGGTCAAGAAATTCACTTGCCTCAAACATCGAACAATTACTCTGTGACTTGAGTCTTCCCTTTTCGTTAGGCTTCCAAGTCAATGCAATCTATTCAAATAAATAATCACAATAAGATTTCAAAACTAACAATACCCATAATACTATGCCTCTAGCCTAGACCCAAAAACTCACTCAAATCTCTAATCAAGCTCCAAATATTGATACCAATTAATATGTCAAGTCTCATATTTCCTAAAATTCAAGTCTAGGGTTAAGTCTTAATTTTTCCAAATGACATAATTATAATGGTATTCGTATAATACAATACACACAATATTTAATTACATATACCAATATCAAATTTATAATATTATAGGGAAATTCCAATACATAACCAAATTTAAAAAGAAACTTTTAAAGTTTCAACCATGAAAAATGGTCGAACATATGTATACAAGAGTTTTCCCTCATCTCAATTGATTATATTCTCTACCTAATTATTACCTAAGATTGGTAATTATTGTCATGTTTGTTGTCTTTATATTGTTTAACACCTTCGGCCATAAAATAACATAGAAGAAGGCAACATCTTAGCAATCAAATAATGGCAGCATCATTATCCACTTCTCCAGGTCTAGAAGCATCAACACCCCTGAGCTAGTTTTTCTTTATGTCAAATTGAGTTCTCTCATCTAGTAGTTTTAGCCGCAAACGATTGTGTTGTGATAAATTATTAACCCCACTAACTTATTTTCATATGGGTCAAGTGATGAAGGTTATTAAATAAATGGAAAAGGGCCTAAAATACCCTCGAAGTATTGGAAATGGTACACAATTACCCCCCATCCACCTATTGGCCCCCAAATACCCTTCCCATCCACTTTTGGGTCCAAATTTACCCCCTTCATTATCAGATTACAATTTAAAATAACTAAATAATACTTTTAATTACGTGGCACTCAACCATTGGTTGTAATTTTAAACTCACCCATTACCCACCCATTTTAACTTAACCCGCCCCAACTGACCCAATACAAAAAAAACCCATCTAATTAAAAGAACCCTAAAACCCAAATAAACGTAACACTACACTTCTTCCAATTTATTTCACTATCTACAGAGGGTTTAGAACATTAATGTTCTTCTTCTTCAATTTGTTATAAACGTCAACTTCTTCTTCGATTTCTTCCCCTAAAGAACTTAAATCTCGTACATGTAAGTGCGAATTTATGACAAGATATTTTACTGCTACAACTCTTGAAAATGGTGGACGCCGATTCTACCGATGTCGTCGTCTTGGGTCAAATTCTTGTGGTTATTGGAATTGGATTGATGACAAACTTCCACGTCATGTGTCAACCATGATTCATAATCAAAAAGTTGAATTAGATTCAATTCGAAAAGAAAGAAATCATTTGAAGAAGATTGTGGAGGATATGGGTGGCATTGAAGATCCTTATTTGAAGGATATAACAGCCGATGAAATGTCTGAGTTAAATTATATGAATGGAAATGAAATTTCTGATTTGACGAAAGTTTCTGCCTTGAAGGGAAAAATGTCAAATTTGGAGTTGCCGGATAAAATTGAGAGTTCAAATTTGAAGAAAGTATCTAGCTTGGATGATAAAGTTTCGAAGTTAGAGTTGAAAGTTCATCAATTGATAAGTTTGCTTGCAGTTTCTTGGGCTGTTATTGTTGGTTTTATAGCTGTCAAAATGATGTAGTGTGGTGCTATTGTGTGTGTTAAGTTAGTATTATTAGACTATGTTAGTTTTGTGGTTTTTGGTTATTGTAACGATGGAATTTTGCAGCTTGATAAGCTGCATTTTGTTTTGAAAATTTGTCAAGATGATGTAGGTTGTTGTTCTGTCTATTAATGAAGAATTTTGCAGCTTGATAAGCTGCATTTTTTTGCATTTTGATGTAAACTATACATGAGAATGTGGTACACATAACTAGAAAGCAACAACATGTACCACAGACAAAAATTACAGAAGTGATGGATACTACTAGTGCTACCAGTAGTAGTTTCTTCTTTCCTAAACAATAAGGGAGATCAAGAAAGAAGGAAAATAACATATTTTTGGTTGAAAAGGAGCACATTAGAAATAAGATGCAGCTTGGAAGCACCTAACCTTTGTTCGAGCGCTCAAAAAGCTTAATGTTAAACTCTACTTGACTTGAATTATTAGGTAATCTTTGACAGATCAATCAAATCACTATACCATAATAAGCACTCTCCACTATTGCTGTAAGCATAAGCATTGCATGAGCAATTGGATGAACATATATATTCACAGATTAGATCATTTCCTCCTTTCATTGATTCAGATGACACAGAAAGTTTTACATTTGGCATACGGATAAATTTTTTGTTATTGCTGCCACACTACAGCGGAATTTTTCTCACACACCCACCTGAATAGTTTCTAATATCCCAATCTAATTTAAACTTCGGTTCATAACCTTTTAAACATTCACAGGGTGGACTGGCATTCATGTCACAAATTCCAAAAGCACCACAGAAATTTATTCGGTCACAATTATCAGTAGATTGAGACCGCGCTAACTGCCAACTCTGATGATCTTTAGACCAAAACCATTGCAATCAAAGTCTCTAGTTATGTGTACCATGAGAATGTAAGTATGTGATTAAATCAAATAATTTGCAAATAGCAACTACTCAATGAAATACATAAGATGTAAACTATACATGGCACCATGTGACTGATGGAGACAAACACACTTCAACAAGGAAGGTAATTACCTGAAGAAGGCTCGCTATATTACTGAATGGTCACAACATTCAGAAGCCAAACTTACATAAAAAACCAATCTCAGACATTAACATAACAGAACTCAACATTCCAATCTCAGACATCAAAACTGAGAGCAGAACTCAACAATTTGCCAATAACCTAGCATTCCTAGCTATCTCAGACATCAAAACTGAGAACAAAACTCAACAATTTGCCAACAGCCTAGCATTTCAATCTCAGACATTAAAACTGATAACAGAACTCAACAATTTCATAAATTTTTCAGGTCACATAATATTTTCAGCCAACAAAACATTGTCAGACTAATTTATCATTATCATACATGGCCAGTGACACACGATTAAGTATCAGAAAATAGCAAACTAAGAAGTTTCACTGTGCCATTACATACTAAACAAAAACTTAAAACCACTACTTAGCAACTACTTTCTAATGCTTTCCCCTCTTTGCCTTAAGCTTGCCAAATTTTTTCTCCTTGTCTTTTGTCAACCGATTTGAGGTCACACATGCTTTGCATTTTCAAGTTAGCTTTTTTGGTGAGTATGGAAGATTAGTAGGAATAGAAGCACCATTTTCATCACCCCTGAAACTAATCCTTCTTGAACCAATTGGTTGTTGTTGGAGCTTCTTCATTTGTAGTCTAGTCTTTTCCTCAGATATCATCCTAGGTGCAAACACTGTATCCTCATCCTTAAATTCAATACCATCTTCAACTCCATCTTCATCAACAGTTGCAATTGAAGGTGCAACAACTATTTCTTTTCCACTGTTTTTAGACCTCTTTGGAATTGCATCAACTTTGTCCGTTGAAACATTTTTTCTCTTTGATTTTGAAGGACCAGGAGCTTCATTGAATGCTTGACTTGATTGCTGGCTTGTTTTTCGACTAGAAGATGCAACAAATCCAGAAGTTGGCATAAAGACGAGTTCATTTTCTTCACTTGGTTGGGGTGCTGGGAGAACTTGTCTTCCTTTTTGAAGCTATAAAATTTGTGAAAGAGTAAGATAAATAAATATACATTGTAAGTAATTATAAATTGATGAAACATATCTTACCAAAGGACATCTTCTTCGATTATGACCTACAGCACTGCAGTTTCCACATGTCATTTGCAATCATTTTCTACTTTTCGACCATAATCCCTCCCTTTTTCTTGCCTCATCCTTTTCCCTTACTCTCTTTAATTTTGGTCTACCAACCAGTTTATGAATTTGTGGTGGTTGCATAGCTTGAGAAGGATCAATTTTCCAAAATTTCTCACCCCTAACAGGTTGAATTTTAGGCTGGTACACAAACAAGTAAGCTTCTTTTGAGTACCACCAATGCATCTCATTCATTGGTTCTAGTCTATCATGTTCTAATGCTTTAATAGCATGAGGACATGGTATTCCTGTCAAATCCCATGTCCTACAAGTACACTTCTTTATAGCAAGATTCACAACATGTCTATCTATACCCTCAACCACCTCATATCCTAAGTCTCCATTAGCAACAACTTGACAACCTTGTGCAATCATTCTAAAATCATTATACAAATCCATGGAGTATGGACAATACTCTTTTGTCCACCTCTTACCCTCTTCTTCAAGTTGTTTCAACCTTTTCATAACCTATAAATAGCAGTGAAATATATAACATATACATGACATATATAATCTAAACATAACACATGCATATTACTATCGTATTAAACATAAATAGTTACTATCAGATAGTTATATAAAATAGTGGCAGTACCTTAATTCTAATGTCTTCCAGCATCTTAATTATTGGTTTTGCCCTTGCTTCCAAAATCCATTTGTTGAATGACTCGGTAAAATTACTTTCACATGAGTGGTTTTTGCAGATAGTGTCAAAAAAGGCCCTGCACCAGTGTTGTGGTGGATACCATAAAAGATCTTTAGCTGCTTTTTTAGACACAGAACCCATAGACTTTAATTGGTCATTAAATTCCTCTTCATCGGTACTCCAAGCAGACCACCAAAACATCTTCTTCATCTGTACACCACTCCAAGACCTGGACCAATTGGCTTCTATATGCCTTGCACACCATCTATGTTGTGCTTTTGGAAGCAAATCACCAGCAGCGCCAATCAAGCCCTGTAACAACAAGAAAAAATAGAATAGAATAACTTAAAAAAATTCAAGTGTATACAATAACTAGAATAAAAAACTATCAAACACTTGCAAAATTACCTTTTGCATATCAGACATAAGTGTCAATCCTTCACCATCTGCCAACCCCAATGAGTTCCTCAGCAACTCAATGAACCATTTCCATGTTCTAATAGTTTCTCTATCCACCACTGCCCAAGCAAGTGCATAAAAATGCTTCATTGAATTTTGTCCAAGTGCAACTAATAAAATTCCCTTGAACTTCCCTTTTAAAAAGGTGCCATCTAACCCTATAAATGGCCTCAGACTAGCTCTCCAGCCACTTTTCAAAGCCTGAATACAAATATACATTCTCAAAAACTTTCTTTGTCCATGTTCCAACAAAGCCTCTTTGGATATGTTTATAATCACATCAGTGCCAGGGTTGCTGTCCCTTAACTCTTGAGCATAACCCTCCAATTTATTGAAATCATCAACATAGCTACCATCTAATTTCTCTAGCATAAATCTTTTGACCCTCTTCATTTTTGAATAACTAATATTAAGCCTAAAATTATCATCTACAATCTTTCTCATTTCATTCACTTTGCACTTAGGATCATTTTGGACCTTCTTTTTGAAGTAGTGTGCTAGAGCTTGTTGAGTAGCTCTTCTATTCTTGAATGCTTCTGGACATGTATGTTTTGTTTGCAAGGTCTTTATTTCAAATCCTTGCCCTTTCTTAACTTCAGAAATCAGACACACAAAAGGACAACCAACAATACACTTATATCTAACTCTAACAAAGTCACTCTTATCAACTCTAAGGGCAACCTTCATAGCAATTGAGTAGTAGCTTACAACCCTTTTAGCTTCTTCAAGGTTCTTAAAGCTCATACCTTTTTCCAGCTCTTTAAAGTTGTCAAGTTGATCATTAACTTCTCTTTTCTTTTCCAACCTAAAGGATTCCAATTCTTCACTATTGTAGTCACTAGGATAAGGTTCATTTTCATCATTTTCTTCCTCACTTGATTCACCTTCAGTTGCAGCATCTAATGTGACTAGGTAAGGTTCATTTTCATCATTTTCTTCCTCACTTGTTTCACCTTCCGTAGCAGCATCTATTGTGACTAGGTAAGGTTCATTATTGTGGCTGATATCAATAGCTGGAACAACATCATCCCCCTCATCTACAACAAACAATTCAAGTACACCAGACCTAACATACAGTGCTGTTTGTATTGTTCTTATGCCAGAATCCCCCTCAATCAAATAATACCTCCCAGAAGGTCCTTTGAGTAGAAGTTGTTGGACCTTACTAAAACCTAACTTTTCATGAAATTATTCACATAAGTCTATATATGACAATAAATCTGGATCATACTCCTTCCAAACATGAGTCAATATTTTAATGTAAATAACAGTAGGTGTCACTACCCACCTACCCCCGTAATAGAATAATAGGTCCACATTGTCGACCATTCTTCAAGAAAAGGACATTATAGGCAAAAAAGAAAGAGAAAAGGGCTATTAGACAACAATAAAATATTTAAAAAACAGAGGAATCTACCAAGAGTAAAGGAATAGTGACCACATTCGTCAAAGTAAAACTTTACATACACAAAAACATATAATACAATACCTAGAATCCAAAAAATGGACCATTCAATAAAATATTTCATACCTAACAACAGTAAAGGCAAATCAAACTAACAAATACACAAATAAAAAATAATTATAAAATAAAGAGAGAGACAATGAATAAAGACAGAAAAGAACAAACTTGAGACAACAATATAAAAATCCTACTCGAAATCAATATAGTAACACAATACACTAACATAAATAGACAACACAAAACAAATTGTTGTATCACCATATTAATTGTCAAAAAAGCATAGAAAACATGGAACATTAACATTAATAGAAATCGATTCTCAAAACAAGTAAAATCAATAACAACCTAAACCTTAACTGAAATTTCGAAGTGCACAAAAGTTCTTACTTGAGTTGAAGTCGAGATTGTGAACTAAAATACCCTTGCAATCTGAGATCTTCATTGATGAGTGTAGTTATCAGGATGGAAGCTACTAAACCCTCTGTAGATAGTGAAATAAATTGGAAGAAGTGTAGTGTTATGTTTATTTGGGTTTTAGGGTTCTCTTATTTAGATGGGTTTTTTTTGTATTGGGTCAATCGGGGTGGGTTAAATTAAAATGGGTGGGTTTAAAATTACAACCAATGGTTGAGTGCCACGTAATTAAAAGTATTATTTAATTATTTTAAATTGTAATCTGTTATGAAGGGGGTAAATTTGGATCCAAAGGTGGATGGAAAGGGTATTTGGGGGCCAATAGGTGGATGGGGGTAATTGTGTATCATTTCCAATACTTCGAGGGTATTTTAGGCCCTTTTCCGTTAAATAAATTATGGGTCTGACCCATTAAACATTAATTAAATAAATAAATTATTTAATAAATATCCATCAGTTAAATAATTGTGGTTAATGAATACCTCCATAATTCTTAAACCAACTTCACCAACTGATCAGAAATTACTCGGTGCAACTATCAGGAGGGGGTAAAACGGTAATTTTATGAAAATTTCCGAAAAAGACCTTCAAGGTCATTCAATAACCTCTAATCATAAGTGAGTCGCTAGGACAAGCCCTAGCTCACTCGAAGATCTGAAACTGAAATGTAAAGTCTGAAATGATCATAAGTAAACACAACTAGCATTGACCAAGTAAACATGACATGAAAATTGATAATTTGATTCTGAAAACATAATATAAGGTCAATGCAATATTTTTCAAAATCATAATCATAATATATGTGGGAGATACCGTTAACCAACATAAATCATGTGAGCTATAATATGGAGTTTAGTGCACTACTCCCGCACCGAAAAAAGAGAGTGTCCTACTTTTAAAGGCAAGGACCATAATCATGAGCTTAGGTGGATACACTAACTAGAGTCAATTAAGACAGTCTTATGAGGGCACATAGTTCTAGGACCTAGGTAATCGCCACTATTCCAATTTGGTTCTAAGTAACCTCCCAATGGAAAATATGCATAATCATACTCATATAAATAATAAGAATCTAAAAATATTGAATCATTCATGAAAGTATAATAATTATAAGAATAATTCCTTAAAAATCATGATACATAACATAGTCTTGAGACACTTTAATTGAAAACATTTAAGTCATGGTATTCATTCACAATGAGAGATACTTCAATCAAAAGCATCATATTTTCACATAAACTTATTGATACTTTATTCACAATTATCCTTGATTCATGAAATCCTTTGTACATAATGCATGCATACTGAAATAACTTTGTTCATAATCATAAAGTACTGACATAGCACGAGTTCATGTAAATATCACTGAAAACATTGAAATATGGTCAAATTATGCATAATAAGATCATTCATGGAGGGAAAACTTAAATTAAATTGAACCCATAAGAGATCATAAAACCCTAGAATTAGAGAAGAATCATAAATTGAGAATTTGAGGTTTCTTTGGGACTCAATGGGTGAAGAAGGACTCATTGATGAAGTTCCCACATACCTTGATAGAAACCCTCAGTGAAATTAGAAGAAGAAACTTGAAGATCCTTGGAACCCTAGTTTGCTCGGTGAAGAGCACTAGAGAGAGAATTTGGAGTTTGAGAGAATGGGGGTGAATGAGGAGGTTAGGGTCTTAGGAAATCATTTATAGTCTCCAATTTAAGCCTAAAACGACATAGTATAGGAGTTTTAAAAAGTAAGAAAAGACCTAAATATCCCTAAACAATAACTGTCGATTAGTAACCACAAGCCCATCTACAATCCGTACACCATTCTACAGACAATATTGTCCATTCGTAGACTCTAAGTACTGAAAATACCACTCTCTAATAAAGAACCATGAACCAACCTTCACGACCCATAATCCTTTTCATAGCCTGTTGTTACCTAATGTAGGATGAAAGTCTAGGTCTCAAGGCCACAAACCACGAGAACTAGAAAAAAATAGTATTTGGGCCATAATCTATTATTTAGGAATTAAAAATTTAAAAATTACCTCAAACTTTTATATTTTATAAAAACTCCCATCATTTAAGTTTTCTATTTCGTTGTACATAATTTATACAATTATATATATATATATATATATATATACTATATTCATATAATTTTTATCTGAGCTTGCTCTCCGAATTCTCCTTTATACACGACATAGTAGTTTTTTGTATAAAAATCAATGATATTTTTTTTTAATTTCTTCCATTTTTTCAAATTCATATTAATTGTGTTCATTATCATGATTTTTCATTAAACATGTTTATTATAAAACGATAATACAAATTTATAGATATTTTAAATAATTTTTAAAATATGTTGATATAAATTAGAGAAAGACATAAAGTAACACCCAAGGTTGTCCCAAATTTTTGAAAAGACACTTTAACTATGCAGATGTCCTATCACCCCCTAAATAATTTTGAATTGATATTACTACATCATTTTTCTAGACTTTATACTATTTTTCTAGACTTTGTTGCGTTATTGATAACATAACTAATTATTTTTCTAAGAAAATTCAAAATTTTAAAGGTATCATCTATTAATTTATCTCCTTATAACTTCAAATTAGAAATGATAATTTTAAAATAATTAATAAATTTCCAAAAAAATTGAAAAAGCTTGATTGAAATTCAGATAAAAAGCTAAATGATACCTCATAATCATCTTGAAATCTAATTAAATTATTTGAAATGTAAAAATATATTTAGATAAAGTTTTAAAAGTGAAGAGAGTTAAACTAATGGTTGTAAAAGAAGGAGGGGCGGAGTTATGACAAAAATGGTGACATTGAAAATGAGGAGTTTCAATGCATATGACAATGATTTTCAAAGAAGAAAGAAGAAAGAAAAAGAAAAAAAAAGAAAAAAAAATAAAACAATAAAAAAAACAAGATAATATATTTTATTACAAAATACTTGCGATATTTTAGGTTGGTCCCGCTTAAGGGTGTCAATGAGATTGTTCGGTCAGTTATTTTTTAAAATTTATACAATCCTAATTTTTTGGATATTTATAATGTATAACCAAAATTAGATTTTCTTAAAACCATCTCAATCATATCATTTTTTCTTCGATATCAGTACAATTCGATTAATTTTTGTCTTTTTTACTTTTAAAATATCACCTCAAAATATATTATTATTAAAATACCTTTTTCGCAAATATGTTCTTAAGGAATCACTTCAATTCTTCACCAAGAAGTCAAGAATGTAAAACTTTGTTGCCATATTGTTTGATCTTAAATATTTAATAGGAGTGCATGCATAATTTTTATCGTATTGTTTGATATATTATCTATTATAATATCTTTTAATTTGAAGTTTAATTAACTAAATGTTAATTAAAGAGCAAAGACCCAAAGTCGTTCAGTCACCAGATGTCTAGGACCTATGTTATATTTATATTTGAAAAATATTATAAAATATATTTATATATAAATTTAACATATTCTTAATATATATAATATATTTACATACACGTAAGGTTACAGTTCATAAATTTTTCAATTTTTTTCATATATTAAAATAAGACCATCCCAATTGTTCGGGATGGCTATACACTTAAATAAAAGTCCACAATTTTATTGAAAAAAAGGCATAAATCAGTTCGGTTCGATTAGGTTCGATCGATTTTTCATATTCTTTTCACACTCCTAGTAACCTTTTTAGGCGAGTGCATACACTCTCCATGCCAGGTGAACAAAAAATAAAATAATAATATCAGTTCAAAATTATTTAGGAGATAGTAGAATGTCCACATAGTTAGCGTGTCTTTTTAAAAATTCTGAATAACTTTAAGTGTGAGTTTATATCTTTTCTCTATAAATTTTGAGTATTTCTTTGAAAAGTCAAATATTTCTTCTAAAATCTATGTCTAAGAGCCCGTTTGACTTAACTTGAGAAACATATTTTTTCAAAAAATCAAACTTTAGTAACTTTTAAGTTAAAAACTGCAAAGTAAAGAAATACCTATTTTTAACTTTTTGTTGTAAAACATAAGAACAAAAGAACAATATAAAGATGAAGACAAGAAGAATATAACACAAGAGGAACAATATGAGATATGTTCACCAAATCTTCAAGTGTATACAATATGAACCCTTATGCCTCTATTTATAGTGTAACATAGAGGCATACAAAAGGTTAGTCATAAACATGTCATCAACATGAATATAATGGGGAGGTTATGAAAGTGAAAGGTTACAAGAATAATGGTTATAAAGGTGGAGGTTATGGTTATCTTCATAGTGGAGGAAAGTAGTGGAGTAACTTCTTGATGTAGTGGACATCCATAATATATTATTTTATAACAACCCCCCCTGGATATCCATAGATAATATGCCTCGTTAAAACCTTACTAGGAAAAAACCCCGTGGAAAAAAATCCCAGTGAAGAAAAAAGAGTACACATATCTTTTAATACGCTTTGAATGTTGCCTCGTTAAAAACCTTACTAGGAAAATCCAATTGGGATAAAATCATGGTTAAGAAAAAGAGTACAACGCGTATTTTTCTCCCCCTGATAAAAACTTTACTTGATATCTCAGAGACGACGCATTCCAATCTTATATCACAACTTCTCAAATATTGATGTTGGCAATCCTTAGTGAATAAGTTTACAAGATTTTCACTTGAATGAGTCTTTGAACGTCTATCTCACCATTTTGTTGAAGATCATGCGTGAAAAATACTTTTGGTGAAATATGCTTTGTCCGACCTCTTTTGATTGTATCCTCTCTTCAATTGAGCTATATATTATTACCGTATATGGTGGTTAGAATATCTTTTGCCAAAGGAAAATCACATATTTTCTGAATATGATAGATCATGATTCCAACCATACACATTCCCTCATAGATCAATATTATTCATGTATGATTTGAAGAAGTGGTTACCAATGTTTGATTCTTTGAATGCTAAGATATTGTTGTGCCTCCATATATAAACAAATAGCTCATTTGCGATCGAGCTTTATGCAGATCAAATAAATATTCTGCATCTACATAATCAAATCATTTCTAACTCAGAGAATGATCATTTGAACGTTGCTTGTCTTTTCTTCTCAAAGAAAATCACACATCTTCTATGTCTTGAGTCACTTGCTTTGTTAGTTTCTTTGCATAACTTGAATGATAATATGACAATCCCCTCACATAACTATATATATATATATATATATATATATCAAATAATCTTCTAGCATTTGCATAACCAACAATCTGTAAGTGCACCAATTGCACTAATACATGACATTTTAAATCATTTTCATGATGTTGAAAAGATTCTTTTTCTGTATTAAGCAGTCTCAGAACCATTGGGTACTCAATGGAATTGTTTTAAGAACTTTTAAATACTTCAAGAATTTTTATATTACCTTCATCGTCTAGTTAGACATGATAATCAGTCATTATACATATTCAAGTATTTCATCTATTGTTAGACTGAAATAAGTCTCATTGCATCCACCACTGGAGAACATATCACCATTTAATAATGTTAGGACTTCTACGAAAATCCTTTATGCCCCGAGGCACAAAAAGTACTTTATATCTAACGGTTATACTTTCGCACAATGATTCATTTGTACCCCACTAACATATATTTTGATCTATGAACTATAAGTTCAAAAACATCACTTTTCTAAGTGAAATAAAATATACTTGAATAGTGCATTTTATTTGGTCAATCATTTATCTGTCCATATTATATGACAGATTCGAATTTAAGATCCTCGTACCCACTTATAGCATTGAGTGCTACTTCATATCAAAGATACCGTCGACGGTTATTTGACTCGATTTCAATACGACATAACTTATCGAGATCTCTTCATTTTTCATCATTTTCAGGTACCTGAATCTTTGTCAAGGTTTTATGAAGTGTTATGTGATAGTGCTCTTTCAAAGCACTTACCTCATTATTATGACCATTTTGATAATTTGCTCCTCTCCTTCCCCAAGATGTTTTACATTTGGAATCGATTGGTCTATCACGCTTCTGGCGTACCATAGACTATGTCCTTCAAGGACTATTTATTGGAGCATTTGCACCTTAATTAAAATATTGGGTCAACAAATACATCTGGCAAATTATTTGCAACATTTTGCAAATGAATTATCTCTTGAACTTCAAGTTCACATTTTTTTAACGAAGATCTAGATAATTCACTCCACACATAATTTCAGCTGCTAAACATATCCCCCCCTAATGTTATCAAATCTAACATTCACCCCAACCTCATTTGGGGATCCATCTTTGTGCGTGGTGGAGCAATAAAATCATATGTGCACACATCAAATTTTTAGATGGAAATTATTTGGTTCCTGACCCTGAACCAATTGTGATGGGAGAACCTTGTTGACTTGATGCATACATGTTAAATAAACTCATCTCATACCAAATTTTATTTGAGAGATTTGTTCTCATAATCATTGGTCTAGCTATAATTGGAGACATACAATTTCTGCTAAACCAACCAACATTATCAACATAATTTTATAGTTTGGAACTGTCCTCTTAATTTAACAAATTCGAGCAAACAACCTTACAAAAACCAATTTGTAATTTGACACAAATGCACATGTGACCATACCATAGATGCATCTATTAAATCATAATAGTGAATGGTCCACATGGTAGGTGAACGGGCCCATATTCACCTTTCTATATGTTCCAAATAATTTCAGGGGATACAATCCCAACCTTAGTTGATACAATTATCATTTTGTCATGAGAACAAGCAACAAAAGAGAATCTTGAAGAATCTTTTATTTCTTCAAATATATAGCCACGTGAATTATCAACTTCTTTTGCATCACTCTGAATCGGAATGGCCAACCGGTTATGCCAACTGATATTTATTCTAGTGAACTTTTAGTTTACTTTTGCATGTGATTCCTTCATCATGCTCATATTTTTATTCAACAAACAAGAGAAAGGCGGGTAACCTTTTATGTAAATATTCATAACCCGCTTTGATTGTAGTAATCTGAAGATATTTAATTTTTCAATAATTTACAGTCTCAATATAATAATTTTCAATTCCTCCGAAACTTAAAAAGTTTCTTTTGAGACTTACTACAATCCCAATATTATGAACAATTTCATTCCGGGTAGTAACAAATCAACTCTTTCGGAACTCTCAATTAATTTTGTGTACTACCATGAATTTCACAACACCATTTTTATGGTGACCATCTCCTTCAAGGAGAAAATTATTATTATTTTCATGGTTAAAATTATTACATGCAAGACTTATTTCTTGACAACCAATGACAAATTTGTGTTGCCACACAACAACATTTATTTTGATC
This sequence comes from Solanum stenotomum, assembly GCF_019186545.1. Taxonomy (NCBI): domain Eukaryota; kingdom Viridiplantae; phylum Streptophyta; class Magnoliopsida; order Solanales; family Solanaceae; genus Solanum; species Solanum stenotomum. The sequence goes on from NC_064283.1 coordinate 26,619,394, forward strand.
ATGGCCACAACCTTTATAGAAAAGATTTATTTCTTTCTTTTGTCCTCCAATAGTTCATAATAAAACATACCACAATATTTGTGTAGTACTCAAAGTATATGATCAAAATGACCATTTATGTCAAAATATTTCCTTTCAATCTCTCAAACCTCCCGTAGAGGTGAGATGTGACATTCATCCAACAATACATGAACATGTTCTTATCGATATGAACACAAGTCACATTTTCTTCAAAAAATGGACTATAACCATTTGTACATTCTCCATAAGTTTTTATTAGAAACTCATTGTCATGCTTTGACATTATCAAATATATGTGACTCACCTCAACATCACTTTAAGAGGTCAAATGTACCAATATAATTGTACTAACACTTTCTATTCCTTTATTTTGATGGAGGATTTACAAAACTTTTCAAATTGGGTTGCACCAACAACAATGTGCTCAATAACTTCTCATACCACTTTGATGGATAAAAATTACTTTTAACAATTATCTTCACATTTGAAGGACCATCTTAAGAAACAATGAGTCCAATAACCTTTTATACCACTTTGATGGATAAAACTATCTTTACATTTGAAGGAACATCTTAAGAACCCATAATGTTCTTCCTTTTAATTACCACAATGATGACCATTAACATTTTACCACACCCATATTCATACATTCTGTAACACCCCAAAAAATTTTGAGTTAAGACTTGAATCATCCTTTGTTGTGAGTAGGATTTTACCGAGGAATTAAAATTTCTTAAGTGTTAAGGTCACCAGATGTAGAACCTTGAATTCAAAAAATTAAATTGGAAATAGCAAAATCTGAAATTTTGCAAGTTAAGTTAAGTATGAGTTTTGGGTCGACTTCAAACAACCATAATTCATATAGCAGGATGAGTTAGGTGTTCTACCATATACCGTAGGAAAGATCTTTGAATTATCTTTCCAACGCCACCGAGTTTGATCAGTTTCGAGTTCGTACGAGGGAGATATGTCCATTCGAAGTTGGGCTAGTTTATGCCTAGGGTTTTAGTTGAGAGTTCAAGAAGAGAAAAGAAGAAGAGAGAAGAGGAGAAAGAGGAAAGGATGAAGGCGTTCGTTGACATTCTTGAGAGTTGTTGCGGATTGTCGCCATGGGTTTGATCCCTAAGAGGTATCTAAGCTTACATTGTGTTGGGTTAGTTCACCCACATGCCAATCATGTTATTTTCAGTGAAATTTCATTCTTGAAGTTGAAAGATTAGAGTTCTTAATGAGATCTTGATAGGTGTTCTTGAAGTTCATTCTAAATCTTGTTGTGTTGGGGTTTTGATGATTTCTTGAGATGAAATTTAGTAATTTGAGTGTTGTTTTGAGTATATTAGAGTGTACTTATGTTAAGTAATTGAATCCAAGTGATTGGGGAAGAAACCGTTCGATTATAGGCGAGTTAAGGTGAGAAAACGAGCAAAGATAGTCGTCGAAGTTTTCTGGGCGGGGGCCTGGTGTGTCACGCCAGCCAGAGCGCCCCAACCACTTCTCTGAATGTTAGGGGCTGGCACCCCACACCACTCAGAGCGCCAGGGTCGCCTGTCCCCACCTGTTCTTCATCGTTTCGTTCGTTTGAGTTCTTTCAAAGGGTACTTTTACTCCCATTTGATTCTAAACACTCTAAACTACTTCTAAACACCTAGAAGTCATTCATAACATGATCATAACCTTGAATTCATAATTAAAATTCAAGGTAGAGTTAAGAGTTAAGTTTTGAGAATTCTTTCGAACATTCTAAGAAAGTCCATTTGTGTCATTTTGTGGAGTCTTCTACAACTTCTAGTAACTTGTTTCAAGACTCGAGTAAGTGAGAATGAGAGTGAGGAGAATGTACTCACGAGTCTATTTTTTCATCATGAGATCTTTCATATCATGAACCATAACTCTTGAATTCATAATTTACATTCAAGAGAGAGTTAAAAGTAGAGTTCAAGAAAGCCTTTGAGTTCAATTGTGAATCCTTTGAGATCAACTATCGATTTGAACTAAGTTTTGTGGGGGTAAGTAAGAGAATGAGAAATGTCGTATACATGAGTTCCATATAGTTTGTAGACCTTCTAGTCGAGTCGTTCATGCCCATAAATTCCGCATGGACTCCATAAATTGAGTATCATTGAGAGGGGTAATATCTACAAGTTCTAAGTCTTGAGTATTGAGTTCCCAATTCCCTTTGAGATTATATTTTCTAATCATGGCACTATTTCATGTTACCCATTTAGTCCTTGAGTTGAAGTGTTCATGCACATAGTTTCGCATGAACCTTATAAGTCGAACAGTCTTGAGATGAGAAGTATCTTTGAGTCCTTGAGTTGAGTAGTTCATGCTCATAATTCTGCATGAACCCTTTGAGTTGAGCATTCTTGAAATGAGTAGTATCATTGAAGTTCTTGAGTTCCAAGTATTGAGTTCTATCTATAGTTACTGAAAATCTTGCATTGAGTCGTTCACGTCTATAAATCGACATGAACCATATTTTAAGAAGTCTTTTACAAGTGTTTTAACTTTGTTTTAAGACTTAAGCTTTGAAGTTGAGTAAAGAGTAATAGCAAAGTTAATTTTCTTTAAAATGATATATGGGAACTAAGTATTCCCAAGAGTAAATGTTTTCACATTTAAGATGAGAGGAAATTGAGATTTCCAAAAGAGTTTTGAGCAAGAAAGGGAACATCGATTCCAAGAGAGCTTCTAAGCTAACTTTTGAGTAATTATCTCAAACCAAAGAAAGAGGTTGTTTAAAAACATATGAGTTACAAATATTTTTGGGAGTAGTATTGAGCACCGATATGGGGATGCGAGTTCATATTAACTCAAGTCTCCATAAACTATGTAGCCATCATGGGTATTAATGGGTCATACTTTTTAGATGATCACATAAGTTAGGCTAGTGGATCCACTAAGTTAAGTAGTTCTATATGACAACAAAGTATAGGACAGTCTGGCAGCGTGATGGTAAAGACGTTGTATCACTACTTAGGCTTATAGTGGTGGTTGTCGGTTAGAGAAACTCCCACCTAAACTATATATTACTTTATTATATAAGTAAAGTTCAATTTGTTATTGCATTTTCTTTAACGAACTAAATTTCTTTTACTGTTTTATAAAGCTTTCCATATATTGCATGTGTATTGTTGATTTATATTAAGTTGAGTATACAGAGTTGAGTTCCCAGAATCGAATATCATATCTTTGAGTTGAGCATCTAATCTCTGAGTTGAGTATCTTATCCTCGAGTACTTCTGAGTTGAGTAAGTTGAGTAGTTTTGAGTATCTTTGAGTATTCCTTGAGTTGAGTAATTTGAGAAGAGGTAAGTATGTTTCCTTTTTATCAAAGTTCAAGCTTATGTTTATGCTTTAGAATTCCTCTTACATGCTCGTACATTTCACGTACTGAGCCATTTCGCCTGCATCTTCTCATGATGCAGACACAGGTATTCAGGGTCATCAACAGGAGCTTCGTTGATACATCTGGAAGTTCGAGTTAGCTATGGTGAGTCTCCTTGTTTCCAGAGGATTTCATTTACTTTTCAGTTTAGTCAGGATGTCGTAGGTCTTATCCCGACTCCCATATTTAACAGTTAGAGGCTTCATAGATAGTCAATATAGTTAAGAAGTCTGTAATATTTAGTTTATTAAATGTTTTAAAGACTTAAGTTGCCTATTTTATGGCGTGTTGAATAATTTATTTTATTCAGAGTTTTCTTTTGAGTTAAAGATTTCTATTTAAGTTTCATGAATATTTATTCAGTTTTTAAGCTTTGTATGCTTGAGTTAGTCTTCCGTTTGAAGTCAGCCAGGATGAGGGTTCGATTGGGGACCAGCAATGGTTCTCGAGTGTCGGCCACGTCCAGGGTGTAGGCTCTGGTCGTGACACATTCAACCACTTGTTATTTTTCAAACATATTATGCATTGCTACCACATTCACATAAGAGAATGGAGCAAATCAATTGGGCGGATTTCATGACTTTTATCAAGAGCATCTCAATTTGCTCAGTCATCATTACATCATCATTATATTATGTTGGGACTTGAACCCAACGTCTTACCCATAATAAGACATTTTAGGTCATTATTTGTTGGGACCCAACCCAACATTTTATTATCATGATGCATCAGGACTCTCACCTGATTACCCTCTTGGTGCGATAGGACTTGAATCCTTCGTCTTACCCTCAATCAATGACACAAATGCCAAATATAATAGGACTCACCATTGAGCCTTAAAAAACAATATTACCACTTTGTGATTAACATGTACAAATAAATATAGAACAAAATTGTTACTTTGTGATTAACATGAATAATAAAATATAGAACAAAAAAACACAAAAAAAATATTCTCAACAAAGTATGTACTAATATCTTAAACTTGTCAAAACAGAGAGTTACATATAACATTATATTATATAATGTTTGGTGCATAATTATTAAGGTTGTGAATTACTGTTATAAATCAAAGAATCAATTGCACACTAAAAAAGTAATAATTTCAATTACACTAAAATAAAACTGCTCGCTACCACCATCCCCTTTTCAATTTCCATGTGAACCCAAAATATTTCACACACAAAACAAAATAAATTAAAAGCTTATGCAATAACCAAAACAGTGAGCATAATCATAAATAAAATATAAAATAAGTTTCACATACAAAAGAAAGTATATATAGTCATAGGTGGAAAAAGAAATGCACAATAACAATAATATTAATCATTCACCTTGTTCACAAGTAAAATATAAAATAGATTCCACAATAATTTACCTTGTTTCCGAGAGAAAAATAAACACAATTATTGTACCTCCTTTTATTTACTTTGCTTCAATCCTGCAATGGTAGAACATTCGTGCTGATAACGTGTTGTAAAACGTAAGAACAAAAGAACAATATAAAGATGAAGACAAGAAGAATATAGCACAAGAGGAACAATATGAGATAACTTTCTTTCTTTGAAGTATTCACCAAATCTTCAAGTGTATACAATATGAACCCTTATGCCTCTATTTATAGTGTAACATAGAGGCATACAAAAGGTTAGTCATAAACATGACATTAACATGGATATAATGGGGAGGTTATGAAAGTGAAAGGTTACAAGAATAATGGTTATAAAGGTGGAGGTTATGGAGGTTATTGTTATCTTCATAATGGAGGAAAGTAATGGAGTAACTTCTTGATTTAGTGGACATCCACAATATATTATTTTATAACACTTTCAACTTTTTAAAAGTTATTTTTAATATTTTAAACTAGTAAAATCACTCGCGCTTCGCAAGGGAATTTAATATCACTGAATTTATAAAATAATACTTAAAATCTATGAGTCATTAAAACTAAAACACTATATTATCTTACATACAAGATTACTTATAACAAACATTAATAAAGTAAAGGAAGATGATAATTATAATATCTTATCATTATCCTTCAATCAATCATCTTTAATTTGATTTTATAATTTATCTTTTTGCCCAGGAAGTGTTATTACTTGATATTTTTGGGGATTCAAATGAACACCAACCATATCGGAGATATTAAATTTTCTAATAAATAAATAATCGTTGGTGAAGGGATAAATAAATTTTAAAAGGATGAAAAAAATGAACAAATATTCTAATTCTAACGTGTCGAAAGTTTAGCTCTACCTTTTGCTTTACATATATCATTTTAAAATTCCTCATTTAAATGTATCATAAGTAATTATTGAAATGAAAAATTAAAGGGAGAATGTATCATATTGGACAACAATTTAACTTATTATATATATACTTGAAAGGGAAAAATATTACACAAATTATTCAGTTTGTCTGAGTGTTTTTTAAAAATCAACATACCAATGAACTTCAATTTGAAACTACACCTCTATTCCAATCACAGTGTCGAGAAACACATCTATTACTTCAAGAAAGTTTTTACAACTTGCAGTAAACTTGAGAATCTGTCCATACTTCATATTGAATATGAGCAATTAATTTATTGTGTTGATTAAAAGAGGCTCCAGTCAAGTCATATTCCTCTATAGGTCATCCGGCACATCCTTGAACCCATGTCAAAAGTTTATTAATTTTTGTCTTCTTTTCTTGGATCACTTCGCACATCAAGGTGCGATAAAGTTTTTAAGGTCTTTCCGTCCTTACAATGGTATACCGAATTTGAATTTTGTCTTCAAGAGATAATAGTATAGATCTTTAATGAATTTTTTTACTGTACCTTCAACAATTTCAGTGGAGAAAACTCGCGTGAATACTCAATTAACGTGCATTGCTTAATCTGTACCAACAAATACTTATAACAATAACTTTGCAAAAACATAAACAATAAAGTTTAAAACGTGTACTCAAAAACAACAATTAATAACATAAGCATAAATTAATGACTGTAAAAAGACATACCAGAATCTGTAACAATAGGATGAAACAGGAAGGAAAAAATTGTACATGAATATTTAATTTTGCAGAAGAAGAAGAAGTTCAGAATTTTCGTTGTTTTAAAATGAGAGGAAATCCCTCTATTTATAACTAGACAACAAAGAGTAGTTTGAACAAATGTTTATTGTGCCTTATCGGAAAGGTCACGATTCTTTGGAAATGTTACAACTCTTCGGAAAGGTCATAACCTTTCATAAAAGACACAACTTTTCATAAAAGTCACAACTCTTCATAGAAATTACAACTTTTCATAATCGCAACTTTTCATATAAGTCGCAACTTTTCATAAAAGTCACAACTTTTCATTAAAGTCGCAAATTTTCATGAAAGAGGAAGACTAGTTTTGTAAATATATAAATTAAAAAAGGAATCCTGGTTGTGGTGGCGCCACGTAGGCGGGCCTAGGATTCTCTTTTATATTATATATATATATATATATATATATATATATATATATATATGATATATGATTTGTCAAACCCTCCAAAAATTAAAAATAACTTAAAAATAGATTTTACCAATTTTTAAATAAATAAAAACAAAAATTTGGAATATGGCCAAACGCTAGCTTAACATGGAAGAGGGAGTAGAAAGTTGCGCGCCGCCTCAGCCTTTGAAAATCTTGTGGTTGCACACTCACCAATGTGTCGCTGTTTTCCACTCCATTCAATCTCATCATTCGTTGCTCAACCCCACCACTTCCGCCAACCCACCAAGCCAAACCAAACCGGTAAGTGAAAAACCCAAAAAAAGGAATTTGAAAAACAAGTGATTTCTGCAGTAGGTATACATACTTCCCCACCAAACGTTTCGGATCTGTTAACTCCAACATTATTGAGATCTGCTTCTTGGCTTGATGCTTATTTCTGTTAACTCCAACATTATTGAGATCTGCTTCTTGGCTTGATGCTTATTTGTGCGTGTTAGTGAAAACATTATTGTATGTATTGCCTTTTTCTGCTTAGTTGAAGAAAATGTCAAATATTGAATTTTGAAACAGCTAGTTGACAAATTATGGAATTTCTTGAACATGATTTTATCTTTTTGGCTGTTTGTTACATATAAAAGAACGAACAACTTTATGACTGCCCTGTCTTTTAGATGAGTTGTTTAAATTGTAGTTAGTCTTAAATTTTAGAAAGTTTAATTGATCTATGGACGTTTGTTGTTTTAGAATTCCTAGCATGGGAATGGGTCTGTGCAATATCTTTACTTTTCATTAGTTTTGGTTTACTTACTATAGCTAAATGAAAGAATGGAAGTATTTTGGCAGTTTGCATTTTTAAGAGAGCAAAAGAAGAAAATAAAAACACTTCTTGGCCCTCAAGCACCTTGGTTTATTCCTGAAAGCCTGCTTAATTTAATAAGTACTGTCTACCCAGTATAATTGTTGTTACAATAGGAAGTTTCGTGGAACTGTAAATCTATGTTGCTCGGACTCTTCAAATATGTCGACGGGTGCATGTCGGATCCTTCAACTTAGCTGTAAATTATGTTGTCACTATTGTCTTGTGAACAGTCCGGAATTCAAAGGAATTAAAAGACTATCTAATTATATGTCAAATTTAGTATCTGGGGAACTTCAGTGACTGTTCTCTGCAGAATGCAAAAGGTATGACAAGAGTGTGTTTGCAAGTACCTGTTAACTCTTTGCTAAATCATTCTAATCACGATGTTCAGTCTTGTTTCCTAAATTGTGTGTTTGGTTTATGTAGCCAAGAAAATGTGATATTTGAATGTGGCTTAATCATAAGCCCTTTCAAATACTGTTTGATTATCACTTGTGAAGTGATTGATTTAGGATTATAGACATCTCTGACTGCCACATCTTATGTTATGCAGAAGGATTTGGTTGGTGAACCTGTGGTTTCGTTCTACAATCATAAATGAATTCTGCCGTGTCTTCATCATCATCATTTATGATTGCCTCTTCCTGCCGCCAAAATCTTCAAAGCAGAAAATATTTTCTTTTAGCACCTGAACCTTTTGAGAAGATTGGTATGATAGATGCACTCCAAAAATATAACCGAAAGGAAAGGAAGGTATTAATTTCAAGTCATTTGGTGCCTGGACATTTGGATGCATCGGGTACAAGAAAAAAGTTTTTACATGAGCCAGTTCCAAAGTTAGAATTTGTGCGCACACTACTAATTGACAACTATGACAGTTACACTTACAATATATACCAAGAGCTCTCAATCATTAATGGAAGTAAGCTCTCTCTATTATACATTGTTTACGAGTTCTCTCGCATAACTTTTACCATCAATTCAATAAAATAAAAAAACTTGAACTATCAATTCACTCAGCCTGTCATAGCTTCTTTGTATTGAAGTTGAAATGAGTCAGTTTCCTTTTATTGACTTATTCTAATCATTTACATATCTACTCCTCTAAATGTGGTAGTATGTCTATTCCTTTTGCCTTTTCTTTGGTCTGTATTTAGCAGTTACTGTTTGATGTCTCTGTATTTTGATACATATAAAATATAAAATAATTCCATGTTCTCTGTTGATAAAATGTATTTCATAGGAGCTTTGTAAGCAGTGTTTTGGACGGCGAGAGGCGACAAAAGGCGACAAGGGCCTGCCTCGCCACGCGGCGAGGCGAGCGGCGAGGCGCTCGCCTTTTTGAATCAAGGCGCCAATTAGTACCAAAAATTAAAAATATTTAATTGCATATATAAATAGCCAAAATCTCAATAGCAATAACATATATTAGCAAATATTTCAATTCAAAAATTAAAAGTAGATACTAAAAGTCTAGAACTTTAAAGACCCAATAATTCAAAAGATAATACTAGAACTCTAAAAGTCTATTCTTCTTCAAAACTATCCAACTCTTGAAGATCAACATCCTCTACATCATTATATTGCTCCTCATCTTCTTCCTCCTCGTAGTCTTCATCAATTAGTGTCCGAGTCCTACTTGAAGTTGAACTTGTAGATGTAGTTTCTACTCCTTTGCCCTTGTCAAGTGCATTTGATCTTGAAGAAAGTCCCCTAAGATGATAGATACTCTCATCAGCTCCAATTGCCGTAGCAACACTACCTCAAGTAAGATCATCATCCTCATATACTAGTTCATCTTCTTGATCTTCGGGGCATCCAACTAACCATTCATTTGAATCATCAATGTTATCCAAGCGAATTGGATCAATGAGATCACGAGCATCATAACGACGTTTCAATGTTCTATTGTACTTAATGTACACTAGATCATTGAGACGCGATAGTGCAAGCCTATTCCTCTTCTTGGAATGAATCTACACATAAGTTACAGATATTAACTAATAGATATTGATAATAATATAATATGGAAATTAGGATATAATTTTTTTACTTACGTGTTCAAACACACTCCAATTTCGCTCACATCCGGATGAGCTACAAGTTAGGCTTAATACTTTCATGGCAAACTTTTGCAAGTTTGGTGTTTCACTACCAAATAGTGACCACCATTCCACTATAATAAAATAAATTTAGAGGTTAATGAGTGTAAATAAGTCGAATAATTTAAGTAAGAGCTAAATCAACTCACTTACCCGGTGACCTTGTGTCTCTAGCTCTTTTAGCCGGACCACAACCAAATAGTCCATTCGCCATTTTGTACCTAGGAAGCTCAGCGACTAGTAAATCTTGTATTGTTGTATCGGGGATCATCTTCTCAACACATGCATAATACTCGGTCCACAGACTCTGTAGTAAAGTTCCCTCTTCTTGAGCTTTATAATACAATCCTGGGTTCAAAACATGGCCTGCAGCATGCAAAGGCCGATGGAGTTGGTCTGACCACCTTGCATCAATAATTTCAAACACTTTCTCATATTGCTTCTTAATTCCACGAAAACCCCGTTCAATAGTTTCTTTGGCTCTATCCATTGCTTCATAAATATAGCCCATTGGTGGTTTTTTCTCCCCATCCACCAAACGAAGCACTTTTGTCAAAGGGCCACAAACTGTAAGTGCTCGAACAACATCATCCCAAAAGTGGGCAGAAATAATAAGATTGGCAACTTCTTTCCCCAAAGTTTCCTTTGCAAATTTACTTGAAGTCCATTCGGTTGAGAGGACTAAAGTTCTCAAGTTTTTTCTTTGTATGTACATAGCTCTCAAAGTTAAGAAGGCCGTTGCAAATCTTGTCTTGGCCGGTTTGACCAAATTTCTTTCCTTGGTGAATTTTCTCATCAAGTTTAACAACAATGGCCTTTGACTAATGTAAGAATGGATTCTGATGGCCTTCTTAAAAACTGTTAAAGTAAGATTATATTAATTAGTAGCTAATAAGTATTAAATATTGACTATAAAGAAAGTTAGAAGATAGGAGAGTGATATTACCGGAAGCATATGGCTTAACCTTGAATATGTCACCAAACATCAAGTTGATGCAATGAGCGGCACATGGAGTCCAATAAATGTGTGGGTACGCACCCATCATCATGCTTCCCGCTTTAACATTCTCACTAGCATTATCAGTGACAATTTGTACAACATTTTCCGCTCCAATTCTTTCAATAGTGCTTTCAAACAACTTGTACATTTTGGTGGAATCGGTAGATTCATTGCTAGCATCAACAGAACCAAGAAATACACTACCGATTGGAGAATTCACCAAAATATTGATGATCATTTTACCATTTCGCGCCGTCCATTTGTCCATCATAATGGAACATCCAAACTTTGTCCATTGCACTTTATGCTCATCGACAATTTTTTCCACTTTCTCCACCTCTTTTTTTAGGTGAGTAACTCTAACTTCATGGAATGTAGGAGGCTTCATTCCGGGGCCATGTTGTCCTACTGTCTCAATAAATTTATTAAATGATTTGTGATTGACACAATTAAAAGGGAGCCCCGCATCATACATCCATATTGCGAAAGCACTTACCGCACGCTCTCTTAGAATTTTCTTTGTTTCATCAATTCCTCCTCCTTTTTCAAAGCCTCCTTTTTGTGTTGATTTCTGCGGAAAATAGAGATTCATAGGGCCTTTCCACGCGGTGGATGATGCACCTCCACTAGAAGATATCTTTGGAGTTTTGGAGGGAGGCATCATTTCCGCATATTCATCCATATCATCAACATCATCAATATCAATATATTCTTCCGGCTGCCTCACTTGAAATTTGGGATTATTAACGATTTTATTTTGCATATAAGCCCTTACTTCTTCTCTAATCGCCGACGGACAAGCTGTACATTGTTTAACATTCTTGAAACCACCCACTAAATGTTGCTTGTGTCGGGTTATTCCACCATTAAACGTACTCCCACAAAAGTTACAATTAACCGAATCTTTCGTTGCTCCTTGGGTACCATAATTCCATCCAATGTCCCTCTTTTTGCTAGCATCCGCCATTAAATTCAGTCAATTCACTGTTTATGGACAAATGAATAAATAATTATAGAAGAATTAATTTTTTTTTTTTTAACTTATAGGCAGTAGCCAGTAGCAGTGAAATGTGAACAATAAAACAGAGGAATAAAATAAAAACAGAGCAGTGAAGGCAGCTGTATCTCAAAAAGAAAGAAGCAACAGAAACGATATGAAAAAAACAGAGAAAAAGAAATCTGAACAAGAACTGAAGAAGAGAACTCAAGAAGAAGAAGAACTGAAAAGAAGAAGAAGAAAAAGAGGTCACCTGGCATCAACTCCTGCGACTGCGATGAAGGAGGAGAAGAGACGCGAGGCCGAGGGGAAGAGGAGCAGCAACTGTGCGATGAAGGAGGAGAAGAGACGCGAGGGGAAGAGGAGCAGCAGCTCGATCGACTGAAGGTGGAGAAGAGATCGCAAGGAGAACGCGACTGAGAGTTTGAAAATAGAAAAAAAAACCCTAATTTTGACTAATATTATTAAGTCAAATCTTTTTAAAAATTAAAAATCCAAAATGGCGCCGCCATTTACGTCGCTTTTAGGTCGCCTTAGGTCGCCTTTTTGATGTCGCCATGCCTCAGTGTAGAATGGCGAGATAGGCTCGCCTCGCCTCGCCATATCGCCTTTGGCGAATGGCGCTCGCCATTCATAACACTGTTTGTAAGTAGTCCTGTTTTCTTTTTTTTGGTTGTTATTTCTATGTAACTAACACTTTTGAAGGTGGCCAGCATAGCCCTTAATGCTGAGGAATACAGAGTTACCAGTTTCAAAAAAAAAATGTAGTTCTCTTGGACAAGAACTATTCTTTGACCAACATTAATTCATGAAGTGGAAATTACTATCTGGAGTAGACCTATTGCTAAATTTGTATTTGTTCCCATCACTTTCTTCCTTGTGAGACCCCCACCCCATCCCAAAGACAAGTATCATTAGCTTTGGGCAAATACAGAAACTAGATGTCCCCAGAGATTCAGTGCTTTCTTTCCCATTCAGTATAAAACTTGTCTAGGGGTAGATCTCTGTATCTAAGCTGCGATACATAGAGTTCAAGCAAATGTGACAGCAATTGTGTAGTAATGTGAAGCTGTAGGTGATGTTCTTCGTCTGTTCTGCAAATCAAGCAATATTTCATATAATTCCTTCTTTATTCAATTTGGTCCCTCGTAAAATAAGTCAAAGAAATAGAAAATTTTAAAAGGAACAACTCTTTTAGTCCCCTTCCTGTGACTATATTTTGTACTACATTCACCTGGAGTAAAGGTAGGATTTGAAAATCTTCCTTCTCATCCACACCTTAAGTTGCTAAGCCTCCCCTCCTGGCTATCTATGATAGGCCTCAAGTTGGTTCCAGCTTGAATGTAAAGACTGGTTTTCTTTCTTACGACATGGAAACTTTTATCTTTTTAGAACCTCGAGAATGGAAGTTCCTCATCTCTCTCTTCTATTCGCTTTTTACCTTTTCCCCTTTTCTTGAGAAAAATTGAGAAAGCATGACTTATAACTTTGTAATTTGATTTTTAGTGATCTCTACGCTTTACACCTAGCTATTAAAAGGAATAATTTGTGGGAGCTGATCATTTTGTAATTATGAAGTTCCGTTAGTGCCTTTTGTATTGTAAGCAGTAGACTAGGAAATATGCTTTAGGATGATATGATGAGAATAACATGAACACACTGTAAGCTGAGGGCGTGGGCTTTACTTCCATAGTAGTAGTAAAAATCTGCAAATTATCTGTAGGTGGCCAGTTTTCTTGTTTCAACAGATTTGGACTCTCTTTTTTAAATATTGAAGAAGAAAAGGGCTACTTTTTAGATTCTCAAGTTTAGCTTTGTTTTTCTGATGGCTTTTCCTGATATTTGGTTGCTTCTAGATTGTATGATTTTGATAAATTGATAACTGTTGCCAATATGCACTTATTAGAACAAAAACATTAGTTTTAGATTCCTTCATGTTCTGTTGTATTTTGGAAATTTTGGTTGCGGGTTGTCACTTGCATTAATCATCTAGCACAAAGTCATCTTTGAGTGTGCATTTTTCCAATCTTTCCCTGAATTTCATAGCATTGACATGAGTTTGTGATGTCTGACATTTTTTATTTTAATTTTTGTTATGTTAGTGCCTCCGGTGGTGATTCGAAATGATGAGTGGACATGGAAAGAAGTTTATCATTACCTGTACGAAGAAAGGGCATTTGACAATATTGTTATATCACCTGGTCCTGGTTCTCCAACATGTCCATCAGATATAGGTTTGACTTGGACTCCTGAAATCCAAATGATCTACTCTCTTTTCCTTGTCTAGGACAAGATAAATCTTGTTATTATTTTGCACTTAGATGCATTAACCTGTTGGGATCAGCATATTGGTCATCCATCCTTGCCTTGGAAACCTGATTCTAAGTGCCTTGTATTCTATTTCATGTGTATTTTTGTTCATTCTAAACAATGACTTGCCAATGTGGCTTCTTTATTGTCCTAGATGAGGTAACTTACAAGAGTGTGAATGGTTCTGCTTAATCTTAGAGCTTGATGTCATTAACGAGAGCATATATAGTTCTGCTTAGTCTTAGAGCTTGATGTTATTAACTTGAAACCCTTCCAATATCATAATATTGGTGTGGATGTTGACTATCTAAGTTTTGTTTAGCTTCAACTTTACTTGCTTGTTAAGTTGTTATGGTTATCACAAGTCGCCTTTCATGCCTTATACCTATGTTTCAGGAATTTGCCTGAGGCTCTTGCTTGAATGCATTGATATCCCGATACTAGGCGTCTGCCTTGGTCACCAGGTAATGTATCCATTTATATCTGTCTGTAATATTTTTCATTCTTTAACATATGATTTTGCATGAGATCTGTTTGATCAAGTTTGCACCTGCTAACTTGTGTAGCTTGTCTTGCTATTTTGTTGTCTCCTTTGGTACTTCTCAAACCTTCACCAAAATGTAATTATTGTTGATTTTAGGGACAAATTACAGTTTTTATGAGATAAAAAATTATAAGTAGTTGATAGTTAATTGTTAAGAAATAAACTTATGGAAACTGGTATTTCAGAGGTCTTATCACCTTATGTCATTCACAATATAGAAAGTAGTTCACAATATGAGGATTGACTATGGTTGCATAATATTTTATTTGTCATTAAACAATATATTTATTTGATCTTCAAAATCCTGCTTCTTGCATGTTACTCCAAATTTCCTTACCAGCAGGCTAATAGTGCTGTTTATAGCTTTATTATGGGGAAGGCTTAACAACATGATATTAGTTTAAGGTGCCAATTTCAGCATGTTGCCAGCTAGATATCAGTATTGACATGTCACATGTGATAATTCTGTTTTACTGCATAAGATACAACCTATAAGGGAATATGTTGCACAAGCTTTCTATGTTGCCCCTCTTTGCCGACAAATCAAGTATAACACAGTATGTCGATTGACAACCCTAAGCCATACAAGTCACGCTTCTTGGTTGGCTATCCTCTTGCAAGCATAATTACATTAATCTGGTCCTTCATTTCTTCTTTGGGCTTGAGGCTGCCAGGTCCTATAATGTGTCTATATAAGGTATTGCCTTATCTTTAGTGAGGTAGATTAAGTGAAAGTGCTGAGTGATGTTTTCCTGTCCTTTATACTTGTAAGAAAATTAAACTTGTAAGTTCCAATGATGTGGTTTTCTCATTTCTATGGCAAATATGATGGGCAACAGGGCAGAGGCTTATTGTTCTTACAATTTGTTTGTAGAAAATCAAAAGGTCACTAGACGGTGCAGAATATTGGAATATCAGCTTTCTTTAATTAGTTTTGCTTCTGATTCTTTGTCATCCAATTATATAAAGCTTCTGAAATGGTAGAAGCTCGTATACCACTTAATTCCTCAATGTTTGTTGGGTTCTACTCTTAACACTGCCACATTTGGTCTTCAATTAATGTGGAGGTTTGGGATTATCTTATATTAGAGGGTAATGGAAAATTGAAACAAAGGTTTCTACTGTGTAACACTTGGGTAGTCAGTAGCAGTAAAAAGTCATGTCTTTTTCAGAACCAAGGTATATATATCTTGGATTTGGATGCTTAACTGCTTATTCCCTTTGAACTATTGGTACTAGCTGGTGTCTTGAGCTGGTGGAGTACAAGTAAGATACTTTCTATGTACTGTGTTTGCCTATATATGTGCTAACGCCCAAAACCACTCCTCAAAGAGAGGAAGTGTACATGGTCATATGCAATATAATTACAAACTACGCATCGCCAAATACTTAATAATATTTAGAGTTTTTGAGAAAATTATAACTAATGAGGAAATATAAACTAACCTAGAAAACAAGTAAAATGATCTATGGCCACAAACATGGATACAAGGAAATCACTCTCAAGTAACGATCCAATGTATTTCAGGATTTTACAAATAAGAGTGAGTTTATGTTAATTAGTCTCGGAAAACAATTCTATATTAGTTCCTCTTGGACACTAACAAGACTACCTAGTTGGCTATCTCTAGCCCAATTAAGAGCATTAAAAACACCTGAATGTGGCTACAAGTATTTCTCCTATCTCTAGCTCGAACTGAGGGTTAATGCCCCAAATTCTTGTTAATCAATCTTTTCCATCCTCTATGTGCCTCTCTTGAACTCAAATCAATGTAAATGGGTGCGTCCTAGGGTTAGCTACTCCCTTGGAAACATTAAAGAACAAGAATAATTTAAGAAACAACTAACTCACTTCATTGAGAATAAGAATCATTCAATACATTAGCAAAACAAGAGATTTAATCCAAACTTTAATCATAAAATATTTCCATAAACAAGATTCAAGTATGGAATAAAAAGACTACACCCTTAAATATTCAATACATAACAAGGGAATGACGAAATGAATAAAGGTTGAGAAATTTCTGATCAAAGTCTTCAAATATTCAGTCCCCAAGTGTGGTAGTAGATCTTGTTGAGCACCTCACTCATCCCCATGAAAGAAATCATAGATATTCATCTTGTGATGTGTAGGTGATACAGTCTATGCATGTTACAAGCCTCTAGTCATGTTTTTGTAGATTTTTCTATAGGATCTAAAGTGTGTACTTGACTTTTACATGATTCAACAGGCATTGGGATATGTGCATGGTGCTCAAGTTGTACATGCACCTGAACCTGTCCATGGTCGTTTGAGGTATATGATGTGTGTTTTAATTGTTCATTTTTTTCTTCTTCTTTTCTTTTATGGTGTTACATTAACTAATGATCATTTGAAACAAAAAATACTGTGTCATTAAAATATGCATATAAGATGGTGATATGTGGAGACATCATAAATTGAAACCAAGATTTTAATAGTTTGTTGAACAACTGATAGTGCTAGCTCAGCGGTGAAGGGTGTTCAAAGTTGACTTGAAGGTCATTGGTCCAAATCTTGCGTAACTCTCATGCTACCTTACCTATAAAAAAAGGTTTGTTGAAAACACCTACAGGTTCCTTCTGAAAGAACACACATATGTTGTGGAGAGTTCACAAACTGAAACCAATATATTAATAGTTTGTTGAAAACACTTGTAGGTTTCCTTCTTAATAAAGAAACACACTTATAGGTCTCCAAGAGAAGGTTTCCTGGTGTCCGGAAATCAGAGTTAGGAGCTTAGCATTCTTACTCCTCATTTGTGGTTTTCACGTTAGTAAAGACTTGATTAAGAAATTTTCTGCTGGATAACTGTGATTCTTTTTTGGTGACTCATTACATTTATCTTTTCCAAAATGTCTCTTCTTTCTATACCTTGCAGTGATATTGAGCACAATGGTTGTCAATTATTCCATGAAATTCCTTCAGGAAGAAATTCTGGATTTAAGGTCAGTTCGATATGAATTTGTTCAGTTCTTTTGTTGTGTTTATGTTGTGATGAGATATGTATGTCAATTTGAAATGCTGGCTTGGTTTCTTCACGTTTTTTTTCTCAAAATTTCTATTGATTTTAGATTTTAGAAGACTGTAAAACATCATTTAGATGATAAACTTCATATAATATGGGAATCATGGGTGTTTTAACTTTTACCAGCACCCATATGAGTGAGTAAGAACTTTAGTCAAACTCTGTTTTGTTGTTTGCGGTTAGACATGCACAGGAAAGCATACACATTCTCATCCAGCAGTAAGATGAAGTGCTAGCATGGAGTCCAACTTTCTTGTGACAAAGATGGAGCAAGGAACAAGGCCATGAAATATGTGGGGATGCTCGATAATGTGCTCTTAATAAGAGCTTCCCTACCTCCTTTGGATAAATATCTTTTTTGCCATGCTGCAAATCATACTGTGTGATACTTTATTATTGTCCTATGTTTAACCTATAAATAAAGAATTGGAGAATAATTAGGGAACAAACAAGAAAAGGAGAAACAAAATCATTGGCATCAAGAAAGAACAGGATAGAGAAGCTGAACAGAAGCCCCAAACCAAAGTAATAGAAGTAAAAGATGCACAGAGAAGAAGAAAAAGAAGAATGAGGCATATTGAAAATCAAGAAAACTATAAGAAGATGTGCTGTAAATGAGAGAAGAAACATTAATTGAAATATACCTAAACTGGAAACCTAGTTTCAAGATAGCAATAATCTTGGACATTGTAGCTTTCAAAGTCAAAATCAAAGAAGTGATTGATTCTAGCTTGAATGGCTATGTGCCTTACTATCTAAAGTGCTCATTCTTCTGAGTTGCTTCACTTCACCCACATGAAGTAAAACTCCCACTTCACATCGATACATCGCTTTAAGTGACTGACTGACTGACTGTTTTTACTAATACCGGTGCTAGTACTGAAGTTTTGGAATTTTGGCTACCTGAAGCTTTATGTTGGTCTATAATTATAGAACATTCTTTATGTTTCAGTGAATTGGATTACAAAGAGAAGATGAAAACTGCTAGCATAAGTAGTTTATTTTATCTTGGTTGAACTTTATTGACACATTTCAGGTGGTACGGTACCATTCCCTTGTAATAGACCCGAAATCACTTCCAAAGGAACTCATTCCTATAGCTTGGACCTCAACGGCTGAGACACTCCCTTTCCATGGTGTCGAACGATCCAATTCATTCTTAAATGCGTCCAAAGAAAATGAAGATATTTTTAATGGGATGTTGGAGTTATCAGATGATTCAAAGGATGTGCAAGGTGGAAAAGTCCTCATGGGTGTCATGCATTCTAGTAGGCCGCACTATGGATTGCAGGTGAGTTTGGTCATTCACTTTGAATGAGAATTTGCTCCTGTTTCACTAATATGTAACATCGATTTTGTCTCTGCTACCAGTTCCACCCAGAAAGTGTTGCAACATGTTACGGAAGACAGCTTTTCAAGAATTTCCGGAAAATCACAGAGGATTATTGGCTCCTGTTGACGTCAACCTCCATCAAGGAAAGAAGGGCTCATTATGCTGGTAACTGCTCTATAAAATAGAGATAGTTCAGTGGAGCTGCCTATTTAGTCTCTATAGTCTCTTTGAGTCCTTTTCATGGCATTGAATTATTTGTTTACTTAGAGAACTTTAGGTGTATGGATAATCCATCACTTATCAAGTTCATCAGATTTACTTGCTGCTGTAGTAAGTTTTGAGATTCTCTTGTTTTCTATTTATCATTGTGACTCCTAAATCAGCATATAAATGCTTTCAGCTTTTCCTGTTCTGTTTCAGTAGACTGTCCCCACATTTACTCTGAGTGGTAAAATTTACTTAGCATGCATGCAGGTGCCTAATCTAGACCCGCTGTCCCAAAGTGTTGCAAGACGTGGGCATCTGGTGAATAAATTGATTGATAGGAGAACTGCCGAAGTGGATGGAACCTTAAATCTATCACATCCAGGTCACTGTGTAAATTTTTTGAAGATGACATGGAAAAAACTTGATTGCTCTGTCAGCCAAGTTGGTGGAGCAGATAATATTTTCTGTGAGCTATTTGGAGATCAAAAGGCTAAAAACAGTTTTTGGCTGGATAGCTCTTCAATAGAGAAGGTCTTTTCCTCTCCAGCTTTCAGTTTCAGTACCATACGTGATAACTGTTTTTGTCTGTCTCTGCATTTGGGAGTATTTTTCAAGTTGCATCAAAGATGCCATATCTTTCTTTCATTTTGTTTAAATTTCTTCTTTGTTGCTCTCTCAGGTAATGTGTCCTCTACCCGCTTTTATCAATTCTACATCTCTTCCCCTCCCCCAAAACAAAAACAAAACAAAAGCAATTATTCCCATGATTGTGTCAATTTGAAAGCAAGAAAATCAGATGCAGTAATTAATTATGATAGTTGTTAATTTGTTTACGAAATGGAAAGTAGAGGGTAGATTTCTGTTGAGACAGCATAAAAACAATCTCTCTCATTTTGTGAATTCTCATCTCATAAGTTGTCTGTCCTTTTTTTATTTTTTTTGAGGTTGGCTACTTTGCTTATGAGGCATCCCCTCATCTTTTTCCTTCTAACCATGATACACCTGTGGTATTCAGGGAAGGGCTAGATTTTCCTTTATGGGGGGAAAGGGTGGCTCCCTCTGGAAGCAACTTAGTTTTAGATTGTCAAATCGAAGGTGAGAATCTCTTCAAACGTTGCCTGAATGCCTTACTTGAGATCTTGTCGTTTCTCAATTGATCTCTGTTTGAATGCTACATTGCTTTTCAATCATAACACGTCATCTTACATTTTCAGTGACAGAACGTGTAAAGGAGGTGGCCATCTATCAGTTGAAGATGCTAATGGTCATGTTAATTGTAAATTTTTGGAAGATGGATTTTTTGATTATTTAAATAAGGTAGTGTATGCCAGTTTTTTTTTTTTTTTTTTTAAAAAATTTTTTATGTGTTGCTGAAATTGAAGATCACCACCTCAATCAGTACTCCAGAGTTAAAGTGGGGCAGAACAAGGAGATGCAGTACAATCATGGGATATTCCCATTAACATATTGAATTTGAGCAATAGAGTAACACATTTTTGAATTTATTTGACCTATTAGAAAATCTGATCATCCCATGTCCTATGTATCTTTATAAGCAATGACAAATTTTTCATTGTTCATTTTTATGTAAGTATACTGTTGAGCTCCTCCGTTTTGTTCCGTTCAGGAGAGGCTCCCCCCCTTCTCCTCCTTATAAGGATTTGATGTTAACAGTTTACTGATTAACTCCTTTGTCTCTGCACCAGGAGCTCCTATCATTTTGTTTCGATGAGAAGGATTATGAAGGATTACCATTTGATTTTTATGGTGGTTACATTGGTTATATCGGGTATGTAGTGATTTCATTTCAAATGATCTGAACCCTCCTCCTACTCTATTATCTTAGTATCTCTACATGTTTCAAGGACTTGCATTGTATGTTTTAGAAGTTTTTTTTCCTTCTTTTCCTTGAATCATTGGCTGTTGCATGTAGGGGGAATGTCCTTTGCTCGTGTATATAAGGTTGTGTGTCATTTTTTTTTCATGGTAAGTTTCATGGCGTATGAAGTCATGAATAGCAGAAAGCTTCACCTTCATATCATCTGTAGTTGTTCTATGCTGGATGAGACTCTGGATATAGCTGATGTATGGGAGGTTGGGTTGTTAATTTCTTCCATTTTATGTGTGTTTGGTTGGAGGGAGAATTGTTTCTCATGACTTGTGATCTTCTTGTGGTTTGATGTGTCTATTCCTGATACAGGTATGATCTTAAAGCTGAATGTGGTGTGGCATCTAATCGTCATAGATCAAAAACACCAGATGCTTGTTTATTCTTTACAGATAACGTTATTGTCATTGATCATCAGTGTGATGACATATATAATTTGTCACTACACGATGGAAGCACCAGTACTACTTCTCGCTTGGAAGATCTGGAGCAGAGGCTGCTCAACTTGAGAGCTTTTACGTCCAGAAGGCTACAATTGCAGGCATCTCGAGGATTGTCTGTAATCGAACTAAAATCAGGGTTTTCTGCTGAGAAATCAAGAGAGCAGTATATCAAAGACGTTGAGAATTGTCAAGAGTTCATAAAAGAAGGAGAAAGTTATGAGTTGTGTCTTACAACTCAGATGAGAATGAAGTTGGGGGAAATAGATTCTCTGGAACTTTATCGTAATCTCAGAGAAAGAAATCCTGCACCATATGCTGCCTGGCTTAATTTTTCGAGGGAAAACCTAAGCATATGTTGTTCATCACCTGAAAGGTTCCTACGATTGGATAGGAATGCTATTCTGGAAGCAAAACCCATAAAAGGGACTATAGCTCGTGGTTCCACCCCAAAGGAAGATGAGTTTCTGAAACTGCAATTAGCATACAGGTACAGAAATCGAGATATCATAATACTGAAATATCAACTGACATTTATTATCCTCAGGAAGCTTTGATGGTATCATAGTACCGTAATATCGACTGACATTTATTATCCTCAGGAAGCTTTGACTATTGACCGTCTTACTTGCGTCTTATAGAATGTTCACCTTTCATCTCTAAAATTCATATCTCCCAGAAGTTTGAGTCTTTAATGCTGCTCTTGTTCGTATTTCCCAACTCTGACACTTATATTCACCCTTTTTGGCCTCTTAAGTGCTGTCAGGCTCAACCCACCAGCCACCTTTAATTTATCTGCCTAAGTTGCTTAGTTTAGTCCTTTTATTTAACTTCTATATTCACCTTGTTGTATCTAAGTATCTGTTTGCTATATAAAATGGTTGTCGTATGTCTTGGAACAGACTCATGCTCAAACAATCCTGACCAAGCTCTTAATAATTTGTGACAGTGAAAAGGATCAGGCGGAAAATTTGATGATTGTTGACTTGTTGAGGAATGACCTTGGGCGTGTATGTGAGCCTGGCTCTGTTCATGTCCCACATCTCATGGAAATTGAATCCTATGCAACAGTTCATACCATGGTCAGTACAATTCGGGGGAAAAAGCGATCAGATGCAAGTGCAATTGATTGTGTTAAGGCTGCATTCCCTGGTGGGTCAATGACAGGTGCACCAAAGTTGAGATCAATGGAACTTCTTGATCATCTTGAAAATTGTTCTAGGGGCATATACTCAGGCTGCATTGGATTTTTTTCTTATAACCAAGCATTTGATCTCAATATTGTGATACGGACTGTTGTCATACACGAGGGAGAAGCTTCAGTAGGAGCAGGAGGAGCCATCACAGCTCTTTCAGATCCCAATGATGAGTATGAAGAAATGATTTTGAAAAGTCGAGCACCGATTAAGGCTGTTCTTGAACATCAGAGCAGCATCTTCTCATCAGATACACAGAAGTGACATGACCGGTTGAAATGTCCAATGCAGAAATAGTGGTATTGAACTCTCTTAGTTTTTGGAAAACTGTGGGAGATGCAGCTTCTAGTAGTTATAATCAAAAGGAAGGGGAAACAGTGGATGAAAGTAGTCAGGTAGCCTATGTAATTCATGCAAATATTTGTCATGACCTCGTTCTGTCAGCACAATCTATTCATTCTTTTGAGCATGGTGTTTGGAAAATATAGCCATGATAGCATGCAGATCTGCACTGACCTGCAGTGAATAAAATACTGTACATAGAGGCTTCTGAAAGACCTGTAGAAAATTACAGATATGTTTGTGAACTTGTAATAGTACTGAATTGATAATTCCACGTTTGATTTTTTAAGAGAAAATCGTTGACAATAGTTTTTTGTTTGACTAACTTTTCCACGTTCTGTTACTTTTTGACTGCTCGTCATATATGCCTGTAAATTGGAAAATGATAAGTATTGACCTCGTAGATGTGATATCAATTTGGTGAGATGAGATTTAGCGTTATCATAATCAAATTTGATGAATCCTCAAAACCATTAATGTCTTAACTTCAACTATTTTAGTTATTAGTTTAGGATTGAGGGAGTTGTCTCGCACTTGCTCCTCTACTATACTCAAGACTGTGGAATGAGCTACTTTTTTGTTCTTGTGGGTCTATGGAGGGAAGGAAATAACTTTTAAGGAGTTGATTTTATTTTATTTTTTTATAAAATAAGAGGGCTGGTTGGCTCATTACACCAATGATGAACTAGTAAGAATATAACCCTTTGAAGCAGTGGCGGAGCCAAGATTTTCATTAAGGAGTGTCAATGGTTGTAGTGAAAAAAATAAGGAAGAAGTATTGAAAACATTTCGAACTTGGCGTGAATTGTTAGTTTCGTCTTCAAACTATTGATAGGCTTAGAAACACTTCTCTATTTAACTAATTCAATAAAAAGCAAAGAAAATCAAATTTAGGGTGTAATTCACCCATGTGGCAAAATCAGGGTGTATTTAAGTTCCATTAGTCAAAGGAGTGTTTTTAAGACTATCAATAGTTCGAAGACGAAACTAATAATTCGTTCCATGTTTAAGTGTGCTTTCAATACTTTTCTCAAAAAATAATTATGAGACTAGTAGGGCTAGAACATGCACCCTCAAGGAATTTACACAACCCCTTAACCACTAGACTAAACCCAACTTGTGTTAAGAGGTGTCAATATTTATATATATATATTGTTAAACCAAAATTTAATCTATATATACGATGTAATTTTTCGACGACGGGGTGTCACTTGCCCCTTGGCCAAGAGTGTCTCGGCCCCTGCTTTGAAGAACCAATTGATTGTGTTAGAGCTGCATTCCCTGGTGGGTCAATGACAGGTGCACCAAAGTTGAGATCAATGGAACTTCTTGATCATCTTGAAAATTGTTCTAGGGGTATATACTCAGGCTGCATTGGATTTTTTTCCCCTTATAACCAAACATTTGGGGTGTGTTTGGTATGAAAGGAAAATGTTTTCCTGGAAAACAAGTAGATTTTTGACTTATTTTCTTATGTTTGGTTGATGAGCAGAAAATATTTTCTGAAAAATATTTTTAGTGCTTGATTTATGAATGAAAAATATTTTTGAGAAATATATTTTATTTTTACTAGAGTAGAAAATAATTTTTGAAATTGAAAATACTTTTTAAAACAAACTCAAATTTTTTTTGGAGGGTGGGTGGGAGGGGGATCAAGGATCAGGATGAAAAAATAAAATTTTGAAGTCGAAAATATTTTTTTAAAAGAAACTTGAATTTTTTTGGAGGAGGGAGGGAGGGGTGGCAGGGGGAGGGTCGAGAGGGTGAAAAAATAAAAATTTGAAGTAGAAAGTATATTTTAAAAACAAACTTATTTTTTTTTGAAGGGAGGGGGAGGGGTAAGGGTGGGGGGAGGTAAAACAATAAAAAATTGAAATTAGAAATATCTTTTAAAAACATCTTTTAATATTTTTTTTGGGGGGTTGGTGGTGGTAGGGGGCTGGAGATAGGGGTGAGCGTGGAGTAAAAAATTTGAAGTTAAAAATATTTTTTAAAAACAAGCTTTAATTTTTTTTTGAGGGGTGTGTGGTTGGGGGGCTGGTTTGAGGGTAGAGACAAAATAAATTGATTATTCAACAAAAAAAAATTGTAATTTGAAGTTGGAAGGGAGTTTTAGAAAATATTTTCCTTAAGTTTTGAAGAAAAGTCATTTTTCTAAAATTTGAGGAAAATGAGTTGATTTGAAAAATAATTTCCAAAACATTTAATCCAATCAAACATGAAAAAGTTGAAAAATATTTTCCTTTCATACCATACACACTCTTGATCTCAATATTGTGATACAGACTGTTGTCATACACGAGGGAGAGGCTTCGGTTGGAGCCATCACAGATCTATAAGATCCCAATGATTAGTATGAAGAAAATGATTTTAAAAAGTCGAGCACCGATTAAGGCTGTTCTTGAACATTATCTTCTCATCAGATGCACAAAAGACAGAAGTGACATGACCACTTGATATGTCCAATGCAGAAATAGTGGTATAGTACTCTCCTAGGGCTTGTTCGATAGAGTGTGTAAGAATAATGTTTAATAATGTTTGTATTAGCAATATTATGCTTGCATTAAAGAAAATTTTTGTGCATTTTTTGGTTTGATGCATTAAAAATAACATGCATTGTATAAAGAAAATTTATTTACAAAGATATCCTCCACTATTATGGTCAGAGGCAAACCCGAAATTTGAAGATAGGGGGGCACCACTAAGAGTGGCTCAAGGGTAAGGCTAGGAGTGACTTAAGGTTAAGGTTAGCAAAGCGTAGGACTTTAATTATGCAGTGAAGAATACTTATAAGATGTAGATTTTCTAGCAGTCTTATATTTTGTTTAGAATTGTGTTAGAGTTTTTATTTGTTTTTAATTTCAATTAAGAAAAGAATGGAGTCAGATGGGATGGCAAAAAAAGGTAGTTAAAAAAGGGGATGGGGCGGTTGAGGTGAGAAAAATGAATTTTAATAAAAAAATAATTTTTAAAAAAGGTTAACTATAAAGAAAAAACTAATTTTAAAGTTAATAAAAGGGATGGGGCTGATGAGGTGGCAAAAACGAGTTTTAATAAAAACCAACTTTTTAAAAAAAGGTTAGCTGTAAAGAAAAACTGATTTTAAAGTTAAAAAAAAGCTAACTTTCGTGGGATTTGAACCTACACAACCACTATCCAAACTATATTCTTTGACCAATGCACCCAAGCGTCTTTCAGTTAAAAGGGTGCACAATTAAATATATCACCATTTTATCAACAATCTATACATATATATATATGATTTTTTAAAAAAATTACGGGGTGCACGTGCACCCTTATGGGTGCATGTGGGTCCGCCTCTGATTATGGTGGAAAAGATGTAAAAAAGGTTTTGAGGGGTAATTGAATTTTTAATTATGCTAATGCATGCATGCATGCATTAAAATCATTTTGCATTGCTAATACCTAGAAATTCATAGCATTAGTAATACACACCTTAATAGACAATACAGTGCACATTTATACATAAATTGAAAAAGAATACCATACAAGGTACTAATAATACACAAAGCTAATACGTGCATTATTTTTTCTAATACACTTTATCAAATGACCCCTTAGATGTTTCCGGAGCAATTTGCAGCTTCTAGTAGTTATAATTAAAAGGTAGGGGAAACAGAGGATGAAGGTAGGCAGGTAGACTGTATAATTCATACAAATATTTGTCATGGCCGGCCTCGTTTCGTCAGCACAATATATTCTTTTGAGCGTAGTGTTAGGGAAATATAGCCATGTCTCTACACTGATCTGCAGTGACTAAAATACTGTACAATCACATAAATGTTAGTGAATTTGTAATAGTACTGAATTGATAGTTCCACGTTTTTCTTTTTTTAAAAAGAGAATCGTTAACAATAGTTTTTTATTTGACTAACTTTTCAATGTTCTGCTACTTTTTGACTGCTAAGTATGCTCGCCATATTAATGCCTGTAAATGGTAAAAAAATGAGATTTAGGGTGTGTTTGGTATGAAAGGGAAATGTTTTCCATGAAAAATGTTATCCATGAAAATAAGTAGATTTTTGACTTATTTTCACATGTTTGGTTGGTGAGTAGAAAATATTTTTTAGTGTTTAATTTATGAATGAAAAATATTTTGAGAAAATATCTTTTATTTTAACTAGAGAATAGAAAATGATTTTTGAAATTGAAAATAATTTTTTAAAAATAAACTTAATTTTTTTTTGGGGGAGGGGTGGGGGAATGAGATGGGGTAAAAATAAATAAATTTGAAATTGAAAATATATTTTAAAAACAAACTTATTTTTTTGGAGGGGGGGGGGGGG